>NC_068982.1:55851269-55858684 GCF_001194135.2 Octopus bimaculoides | reverse complement strand
GTGAAAGAAAAGAAAGAAGGAATTTATACAGGAAGTGTAAGATTTTTGTACCCCCCTCCCCGCCCCCATCTATAAAGGATTGATTTTTTTATCTAATATGTTTATATAACTGTCGGGTGAAGGCAAATGTGTTTCTTTTCACAAACTTCAAGCCACTTCTGAACGTTGATCAATGTCTAACTTTTTCATGACTAATCTCGAGAATCCGCTACTTATTTACATTTTCACATCTTTAAACTGTCTCAAACAATGACTTGTCGTTAAAGAATGTAATTTCCCTGACTCCTCCCATATAACAGCTCTCTACAAGTCATTTATGCTGACCTACCCATTCTCACTTTCATTATGTAACACAAAATTCCTCTCTTTGTTTTACTGAACATTTCTTGGACCAACAAAAAAAAAATACAGCTAAATCAATCTTTGTTATGGCCTAATCAGACCTGAGAGATTCGGCAAAGTGAAGTTAAAATCAATGTCTCTTTCCCTATTTTTCTAAAGATAGATGACTTCGCTGGGATCTTAAGAAAATATTCAACTACACAACAAAGTCTAAATCACTTGATCAACAAACTTACAAATTGTTTAACTGGTTTGTAGCAAGGCTGTTGCAGGAGATTAGCCACCACATTATCAATTTGGCATCGTTCGAAGTGCTAGCTTATGCATGTTTAACCATAGCTATATTTAGCAAGGCATGTCTATTTTCTTCAGTGTTTGTATAACAGTTTTATACGCTTATCCTAAATTTAAATTTACTCCCTTCAAGTTTTATTTTTAAAATCTTAATACTCTAGATTATTGTCGTGAAGAATTTGACTCCATTTATAGGAATTTTAATCCAGAAAACATCTCGTCTCCTTTCATTTTATCAGTTTAAATGAGAATATAGGCACATCCGACTTGTTTTCTACATGAAATATTTTATTTCCCATTGCAACGTAAAGAAACAAACTTTTATCGTTAGATTAATTTACTCAGCTCTTCGAAGAATTGTCGAATTAAGTTAAAGGAAAAATTTTATTTTCAGTCGGTTTTCTAAAATTTCATGTTTAGTCAGTTTATTTTAAAAATGAATTTGTATTTTATGTAAAACTATCATTAAAAAAAAATTAACATCTACATAGCAGTTTAAATAAGTATCAATCTTAAGTTTATTAGAATCTTAGCAAAATTACTGACTCTACAAACAGTGTGGGTGTCTAAGATTACATTATCTATTTTGTCCTTCCTTTTTCGAGTAATATTTGGCTGCTATTTCTTGTACATAGAGATCTTTCACATTTCCGTCGACTAATGCTATTCACAAGGTATTGATCACAGTACTAATTGATCCAGGTATCGATCACAGTACTAATTGATCACAGTACTTAATTGAAACTAATTTTATCAACCCCAACTCACTACTTTTTTTCCCTAGTTATTTACCAATGCTGTTGTCAATGCCCAAAACATTTACCTGTAACGTTGACACTATTCTTCTCATTTTTCAAATACCACTCGATTATCACTCATAATAAGTTTGGGTGATGGAGAGAAAAGTCGATTATATCGACTCCAATAATTGATTGGGGCTTATTGCATTAATTCGATTGCAGCGCAGAAGGCATACATTAGCCATTCAAAAAACACACAAAGACTGTTAACTTCACTTAAACATTTTATTATTTAGTGTCAAAATTTTTGTCGCACGAGCAGCGACCTGGTCACTAATGAGGTCCCACTGCATGATTCCTCATGCACAAAATAGCACTGAGTAACATGATTTTTTTCCCTTGGGTAGCAACTGTTATTTCCTATTCGCTTACCCCTAGAAAGTATGAAAAGTGGTTAATATTTCCTTCAAATTTTGCTTTTGTTGCATTTATTCAAACTCCAAAGAGTCCCTCTCAACATGTGGCTATCATGCTCCTCCACAACTCCTGCTCGTAATCAGAGATACACATTTTGTCAGCCACTAAGGAACATGTTCAAGTGGTTAAGGTCAAGCAAGTGACAAGCAAATTTGTGGCATTCAACAGAATATTTGCTATAATGATATTTCTTTTCAGCAACTCAGCACTGAATCGGTCTGAAATGTAATGGAAAATAGATCAGTTTTAAAACATTGATGTCCAGGTCACAAAAGCAAAGTTTGAAGGTAATAGTAGTCATTTCCTTTGACTTCTAGATAGAAACAAATATGAAATAACACTTACTGACCAAAATAAAACAAAAAGAATTATAAAAGTTTTGTTACCCAGTATAATAAATGTTTAAATGTATTTTTGTGTATTTTTGAATGGCTAATATGTCTTCCATCCTGCGATTGTTTTAGTTTCAATGTACAATCTCAGATTAAACCAATTGCCTGGCAAGTACACCTCCGAAATATTGTATTATACGCTCTCAGAAAATGAAAGGCAAAATGAATCGGTGTGAAGTGTGCATGAATCACAACGTTAAAGGAAGTAATTAAGTGCTACAAGCAATTTAGTCTGGTCCTCAAGGGTTTCTGCTACTCCGCTGGCGTTTGTAGCATTTTATGTTAATTCGTTTTGACTAAATTACCAGGCTAATTTTTTGTATTAGAATCTAGAATAGAAATCTGTTGTTTTTAAACTAAGTGGGAAAGATGAAAAGTAAACTGAATCTGGCAGAACATATAAGTCGAACAAAAATCTAACGAAACAGTTACGGAATAAAATATCTAGTCCTGAGTGTTTTCCAACATTGTTTATGTTTTATCTGTTGCTTGTTTTCAATCATTGGACTGCAACCATGCTGGGACACCGCCTTGAAGGGTTTAGTTGTAGAAATTGACCCCAGTACTTATATTTTTTTCTTTTAGTCTGGTATCAGTTCTATCGGTCTCTTTTGTCAAACTGCTAGATTATAGGAACGTATAGTAACCAACACGGTTGTGAAGCAATGGAGGGAAGGGGACAAACACACACTCACCTATATATATATATATATATATATATATATATAAGAGTAAAGATCCTTTTCGGTCATGAATGACCATGGGATTGCTCCTAGAAAGTTTCCATCCGAAGAACAAGTCCAGGCAAGGTTGTTTATGGAAGACCAGCAGTCGCCCATGCATGCCAGCCTCTACTCTCCACGCCAAGAGAAAGGCAAAGGCGGATACAGCTTGGCACCAGTGATATTGCAACTTACTTCTTCAGCTGCGTGAACTGGAGCAACGTGAAATGAAAAGTCTTGCTCAAGAACACAACACACAGCCCGGACTCCTCACAGTTTCACCAATGAATTTTTAACCACATGGTTGCAAAGCGAGCTTCTTAACCACACAACCTTCTAGACTTTGAAAAATGAATAAACACAAAGCTTTTGTCGTCATTGTTTTTGTTGTTGATGATGATGATGATCCCCAATATCCATAGGTTAGCTCTCTAACTAAACTATGATTAAAGACCATACAGCCAAAAGTTTACCCACAATATTCGTATAGCGGAGAGTTGTAGCGAAAGAGTCAGCAGAAGTACGCCATAACCTTCTGTCGGAGCTGCGTGGAGCTTAGGTTTTTCGCTCATAAACACGTACAACGCCTGGTCTGAGATTCGAACCCGCGATCCCTCGACCGTGATTCCGCTGCTCTAACCATTAGGCCATGTGCCTCTACAGACGTATGGTAAGGATATACTGAAATTACAATGATTTGGGACAGTTATAAATGCCTCTCCTAAAAAAAAAAGTCTCAAAACTTCTACAATGCACATAAATACATGTGTGCGTATGTATGTATGTATGTATGTTTGTATGTATGTATGTATGTATTGGCTAGACCTAGAGTCAAGGCATTCCAATTGTGCCTTTCCTTTTTTAAGAGAGTAAAAAGGGTAATTTATTTCTTACAAAGCGAGCGACCTCTTAGATGTGCCTTGGTTGTTTCGTCTATCGTCATAGCAAGGTTAATAAAAGAAACAGATTTCACCGAAGAGAGAAAAATCAGTAAAGGATAGTTTGCTGCAATGAAACTTTCTTTATCTCTCTCTCTTTGTTGAATTTTACCTTGCGGAATTGAATGCTGGCAAACAATGACTCCCTTGTCACCATACCATCTCTCTCTCTTTCTCTCTCTCTCTCTCTCTCTCTCTCTCTCTCTCTCTCTCTCTCTCTCTCTCTCTCTCTCTCTCTCTCTTTCCCTCTCTCTTTCTGTTTCTGTACTATTCAAATATTAACCTGTTTTCTGTTTATTTTCACGAATTTTAACGACGTCTCCGAGAAAGTTGATGATAATTTCATTAATGTATTAAGTAGTTACCGGCCTTCCGTAAACAACGCTGGCAAGTAGCATAAGGGTAAGGAGTGGGGTGGGGTGGGGGTCATCAAAACCCTAATGTGTTTGTTTGTTTTATTAATTTTTATTAATTTTTTTTCTCCGTTTTATTTCTCTATCGTCTTACCGCATATTTTTATTGTTTCTATTGTTGATTTTGTCGTTATTATATCTTTGTCATCATCGTCATCATCATCATCCTTTTTCTTCGTCACCAAAATCTTTGTTGCATCAACAACAAAGCAAACAAATGTTTCAGTTAATCAAAACATTCCAACTCATTCATAGGAAAACTGCAGCCAACAAACCGCATTCGACCTGCAGGACTTGCCAAATAGCACGCTAACGAAAATTCACCTTGAATATTTTTAGTGGTGCGGTCTGCTTGACGAGAAGCCATGTCTCACGCGGCCCACTTCTCGAAGAAGGTTGCCCATACTTGTTCTTGCTAAACGTTTTGAGGAACAGCAAAATTATTCGCACGTTTTCGAAAACTATACGTTGGATAATGTAATCTTCTATTCCCTGTATATATGGGTGGAAATGGAACGGTTGCGGCTGGAGCGCTCTTGAGCACAGATCTGTTAAAGCACTTATTTCATTATGACGTTGTTGCTGTTAGTGGCTGTTGATTGAGCAGGATAAAGACCCCCTTCGGTCATGGTTGACCATGGTATTGCACTTACAAAGTTCCCCTCCGTAGCACAAATCTGGGCGAGGTTGTTTATGGAAGACAAGTATTCACCCATGCATACCTGTCTCCCCTCTCCACGCCACCGATTTTATCCAAGGGAAAAGCAAAAGCCGATACAGCTTGACACCAGTGACGTTGCAACTCCTTTCTACAGCTGAGTGAACTGGAGCAACGTGGAATAATGTGTCTTGCTCAAGAACATAACACACTGGCCAGTCCAGGAATCAAACTCACTACTTCACAATTGTAAACTTGACGCTCTAACCACTGAGCTATGTGCCTTTACTAATTGATTAGACCTATGATCAATAGCGTTTCAACAACAATTATCCCGTCTTTTGAAAGCTTTTGAGAGAATTACATTATCTACAATGTCATTTCTGTTTTCGAGTGTGTGGGGTGAGATTTGAAGATTTATTTATCAAAGCTCTCACTGTGACTCGTTTTCTTCGTTGGTTCGTATTCCTCGTTGGCTTTTCAGAAGTGTGCGTAAGTGTCTCTCTCTCTCTCTCTCTCTCTCTCTCTCTCTCTCTCTTTCTCAAAGATAGATAGATAGATAGATACCAACGAAGTCAGTTCATGGTGGGGGAAAACCTTTTTTTTTTTCTTTTTGAGGTGGAGATCGAAATAGAGTGTGGGACAAAAAAAGTTGAGAAACGCATAGATAGATAGATAGATTGATTGATTGATTGATTGATTGATTGATTGATTGATTGATTCACCAATAGTTATTTTCAGCTTGATGGATGTTTTGGGCTGTTGAGAGGAGCTAAATCACTTCATCATGAACCGCTGACACATTGGCTTATTATCCTATCTCCAAACGCTCCCCACCTGCAGCTTCCAAATAATTAATTTATTTAAATATCAGAAATTGAATACTGTTGTCAAGCAAACATCTTTCTCTTGAACGAAATCTCTGAACCAATTTCTAATCTCTTTGACTTCATCGCATTTGGAATAGCATTAAACGTCACACCTATAATTTCATCTTCACCAAAAATTCTTCGTCTTTATACATGCCTGTAGATAGTAACGGGAAATCACTCCAATGTATAATGAGCTTAGCATTATGCAATCCAGTATGTTATATCAGAGAACTTAAGAATAAAGTTTGAATAGGTTCCATAGATCAGAACGACATTCCTGGCAACCGGAGATCGCAATACTATTTGCATCAATGCACACTCTTTTGTTGGTGTAAAAACTGCTCTATTGACATTCAAGGTGTCCAGCACTGAGGAAGGGCAGAAATAGTCCGAAACCAGGCTGGTCCGCTGGTCCTGTCACAAGAAGGTGGTAGGGGTTCGCTCCCCTGCTTGCAGTATATCGGATGCCGGTTGCATCGTGCCCAATTAGAGAAGATGTCCTCTTGGTGTTAAAAAAATCGCAGTAATGTGCGTTCTTACGGAACAGCCACGGTCAAGTAGCAAAAAACATTACTTGATATTCAAATTATTTCTACTTTATTAATTTGTTGAAACCGACTTAATTTATTCTTCGGTTTTAAGGAATGAATTCTCTGCTGATTCACATGAGTTTCTTTACAAATGTATATATTTCATATAATTTATGCTTTAATTGTTTCGGTCATTGAACTGCTCTCATGCTGGAGCACCATCTTGAAGGCTTTCGTCGAACAAATCGACCCCAGTACTTCTTTTTTATGCCTGGCACTCTGTCGGTCTCTTTTGCCGAAACGCTAGTTTACGGAGAGGTAAACAAGCTAACACCGGTTGTCTAATGGTGTAGAGTAACAAACATAACACAAACACAGTCGCGGCATATCGAGTTAATAATGGAGATAAACACAGTTAGGCTTGATGTAGATATATTTACATAGGGGCACAAAAAATACAGAATAAAATTTGAAAAAGTATATAATTTCATAACTCGACAGCTGTTTCAGGAAGCTCGGAGTTACCTAACAATCATATTAATCATAATTTGTAGATGAAATGTACAAAGTCATCGTTATATAATCGGTAACCAGTCACAGGAAGATATTACAATAAGTTTAAGTCTGGTTCCCCACATCAAGAGAAGATTGACAAATGCGGCTCTTATAGTAATGTTAGCAAAAATAAAAGATTAATGGAAGAAGGGAAGCAGAACGAATTCAAGGATGAAAGAAAAGGAGGAAGGATACCTTCTAGCACATAAGAAGTGGGGTAGAAATGTAGAATGGAAGAAATAGAGAAAAGAGAAAAGGTGAGAAGATAAAGTTAAAATCAGCTTAGCGAAAGGAGACTTCACGAGTAGTAAAGATAATGTTGATGTGTGTGTGTGTATGTGTATTTGTGCATGCGTGTGTGTGTGCATGCGTATGTGTGTGCATGCGTGTGCGCGTGTACATGCGTGTGTGTGTGCATGCGTGTGTTGTGCATGCGTGTGCGTGTGTGTGTGTGTATGTGCAAGCTTATACCTATATATGAG
>NC_068982.1:55850272-55851223 GCF_001194135.2 Octopus bimaculoides | reverse complement strand
TGTGTGTGTGTGTGTGTGTGTGTGTGTGTGTGTGTGTGTGTGTGTGTGTGTGTGTGTGTGTGTGTTATTCAAAACAGTTTGATTCGGTACCATGCGATTTATTGTTTTGCAGGCCTCTAACAGAAGCCTGCCTCTTTCAGGTTTTAGATTACCGACGATCACATACATGCACGACGGATTCTTTTCAGTTTCCCTCTACCAAATTCACTCACTAGGCTTTAGTCAGCTCAGGACTATTGCAGAAGACCCTAGCCCAAGATGCCACGCAGTGGAACTGAATCCAAGACTACATGGTCGAGAAGCAAGCTTTAGTATTATTCCTTGTTAAATTTTATATTATCATGGAAATACTCATTCATATGTGTGAACTGAACTAATTTCTTCCATTTCGTTTTTAATTTTTTGAAAGTGTCAATCAATATTATAAGGAAATTATTAGCATCTTCTTTATTCTGCCATCAATAAAAGCGATTACCGATTCCGTCGAACATCCGATTATGTATTTCCTGTCTTACAACATAGAGGCTAAGGTTTGGCTGTGGTAAATCTGCTTCCCAACCACATGATTTCAGGTTCAGTTCCTCTGTGTAGCACCTTGGGTAAATGTCTTCTACTATAGCCTAGGGCCGACCAAAGCCTTGTGAGTGGATTTTATTGACGGAAACTGAAAGAGGCCCGTGTTTGTCATTTAACAACCGGTGTTGGTATGTTTACGCCTCCCATAATGTAGTGGTTCAACAAAAAGTGTCCAATAGGATAAGTACCAGGCTTAAAATAAAAATAAGTACTAGGATAGATTTGTTCAACTAAAATTTTTCAAGGTAGTGCCCCAACATGGCCGCAGTCTGATGATTGAAACAAGTAGAAAATAAACAATACTGTTATTTTAAATTGTGTAGTGTTACATTTTTCTGATATCCACAGATCTTAATATCTAACTTGGTCACAAGG
>NC_068982.1:55843564-55850068 GCF_001194135.2 Octopus bimaculoides | reverse complement strand
CAATTTATTTAATATTTAACCGATTTTGTTTTCTTCTATAAAGCACATCTCTAGTTCTATGTAAATAGAAAATGACAAGTTATTCAGAAAATCATGCGGTGAACAATTTGGATTTAACGTAGGAGTGTATGTCACTGGTTTATACAAAACTGGCAGGTATTCTGCTATATTTCCATTTGATCTTTCAAATCTATATTTCGTTCCAACTAATTCGTTAGTCGAAATTAACTAAATTGCAATAATTACGGTTGTGAGGCGGTGAGCTGGCGGAATCGTTAGCAACGCTGGGCAAAATGCTTGGTGGCATTTCGTCTGTCTGCACGTTCTGTGTTCAAACTATGCCGAGGTCGATTTTGCCCTTCATCCTTCCGGAGTTCGATAAAATAAGTACCAGTCGATATGACCGACTTAGCCCCTCCCCGAAATTATGTGGCCTTGTACCAGACTTTTAAACTGTGGAGTTTAGTTATAAAGCAGTCAATGTTAAATTAATGAGTATTGTTACAGGTAAACATAGTAACACTTGTAAATTTTGGAAAGTAGTCGAAACCTAGATAAAGTCTCATGAATTCAGTTTGTTTGGGGATCACCGTCATACCGTCATATGTTTTCAGTTTACAGTAACATCCACATCAACATCAAAAACTACTGTATGAAAAAGTGAATCTTATCTCAATTCTGTAAACCATCAAACTAACGTACAAGTTTTTAGTAGCTGCGACATTCTAATACTAAATCTCTCTCTCTCTCTCTCTCTCTCTCTCTCTCTCTCTCTCTCTCTCTCTCTCTCTCTCTCTCTCACACACACACACACACACACACACACACACACACACACACATTTTTTACTGCTATCCGCTAAGTGAAACAGGGGACGTTCTAAACCAGGCGTGATTATTCTTTTTCGAGAAGCGGGCCACATCGGACATGCCACATCATCAGGCAGATTCACACTACTAAAAAAAGGAAAATTCAAGGTAATTTTTCGTCAGATACGCCATTTAAAACGTCCCACAGGCCACAGCTTGTCCATGACTGTTCCACGCGTTGTAGAGGCCTAGGGGTAAGCCAAGAGCGAAATGGTTGGATAATATCAATAGTTTCATTTGGTTACGCTTGGGAATCCAGACGAAAAGTGTAATGACGGTTGTTTTTCATAGGACCCTATAGAGGAGAAGCTTGACTCTCCCAGGAATAGTGGGCGGAGAAGATGGCTGGATGGAATATTATATATACACAAATATGAAATAATAACTGAATTAGCTAAATAATGGGACGTAAGTTGAATTTCTGATACAAAATTTCTGTGGTGTTTTAATTGGTAGTATAGGCTGTAGTTAAGATATAACTAAGTTAGCTTCCTATTTTATCCTTTACATGATAAATATTAAAACAGTAGAATGTTTCATACGAAATATCTTTCTACGACTTATTTAAACTATGTCACCAAGAACGCCCGACAATGGACGATCAGCACATCCATCTGTTTAGTTTTGGTTGTCTTTTTTTGTTTTGATTTTTATACTAGAAGTTGTAAGTAACTAACAATAAATAGGGTTCAAGTGCCTACTTAGTATTTGCTGGGGTTATAGAAGCACAAGAAAAATATCTAGTAAAAACGATTGCAGTGTGGAAGACGCATATTAGCCATTCAAAAGCATACAAAGACTGTTAACTTCACTTAAACATTTATTATTTATTTGGTGTCAACATTTTCGTCATGCAAACTGGTCGTTAACAAAACTAAGTGACAAATTCGCAATTGGTGCAACAAAAATTTTGTCACCATGTAATAATAAATGTTTAAGTAGAATTAATAGTCTTCGTATGTTTTTGAATGACTAATATGTGTCTTCGATGCTGTAATTGTTTTAGTTTCAACACATGGTCTCAGATGCATGCACACCTCTGAAAATCTAATAAAAAGCTACCCTAAAACGATAAAACAGCCAGTACGAGATTTAATAAGAATTACACCAAAATCATAAGGGAAGGGAGTTCCGTAAAATAAATGTTCGAGAAAGAAACTACTAGAATAGAAAGTCTTAAAAGAGAAGACAACAAAAGTAATTGGATACTTTGTTCGTAACCTTAATAGAAGGAATAAAGAGAAGGAAGTTGAGTAAGGCGACGTCTTGAATTCTTATTTTTATAATATAGAACAGTCATGAGCAAACTGAGGCCCGCGAGAATTTCTGATCGGTACGCCTAACAAAAAATTATCTACAAATTTTTAGCAGTGCGGTTCGCCTGATTAAGAGCTATGTTTTATGCGGCCCACTTCTCGAAAACTTTCGCCCAACTTGAATTTAGATAAAAGCACAGGCACTTCTAGGCGAGAAGGTTAGTTGATTCCAATGACATGGTGTATGTATTGGCTTTCCTGTTCGTGATGATGGTGACGGTGATGTTGAGGATATTCTTGCTGGTGCCGGCGGATATTACTCATGTTGTTGCTGCTGTTTAATTTCAAGTCAATCTTCAACGACCCAAAATCCAAGATATTTCATTCAGCATTTAAAGTACACGAGTGAACCACCTTATTTCATGCAATTGCTTTTAATTTCAGATGGAGTTGCTTATAATGTACACATTATTGTTGCTGTTATTGCTGGTAATTAAGGAGTTACTGGACTGATAATGGTTGCATTCGTTTGATGTTGATGCTGAATGTAATGCTGTTAATGGTAGACAATGTAGTGGTTGATATATATATATATATATATATATATACAGAAGATAGATAGATAGATAGATAGATAGATAGATAGATAGATAGATAGATAGATAGATAATATAGCAATTATAACTCAATAAAATATACGTGTATATGTGTGTGTTTATGTGCGTGTGTATGTGTATGTATCATGATAATAGTTTGTTTTCGAATTGTTGACTGTGCGTTGATCTTAGTCAAAATGCCAACAAGTGGCCTGTTGGCTAAGAAGAAAGTGTAGTTTTTAAATTCTTAAAATTTATTGAAGTTTCCGTAAGAGCAAAATTTAAGATCGTATCCCAAAATTGGTGGTCGTTCTTTACACGTAACCAAAGGGAGATGAACGTAACACGGGATATTGCTGTATATCGTTTCTGTATAATCCATAAGCAGAAATATTCGTTTGTAATATTAATACTTCAAGGTTAATATGAAATATTTTCATTTGATCTCGACTTGAAATTTCTTTCATGTTTCATTTTTGAGAAATCTTCTTATACATCGCTTACACAAGAAATATTCAGCAAATACGCATTGTCGTCTGCGTGCACATACATTCATATGCAGTCGCGGTTGGTTAGCTGGTTGGTGGTGGTACCTACACGAATATTTCGGTATGATTTAACGAAAGCAAATATAAAATCCTTCGGAAAATACAAAGAAAGAGGGAGTGAAAAGAATGACATGGCTGCATATTTTAAGACAATGTGGAGATTTAACAAATGTCTTTGTTTGAGGGAAGGAAAACCTTGAGCGTTGCAACCAAGATAAGCATTTTGGCCTTGGTACTTGTTATGACTATTGTAAATGCTGATCCGTAGTTTTCTTTTTTTTTTTTAAGTGCGAACTCCTAGGTCATTGAAAATAATATATTTACACATAGAAATCATTTAAAAACCTTCAAAGCAGGCCAATAGCTTAGTTCTTTACGTAACATTATTAAAAATTACTTTTGTGTAGAATCGTTTTACTATACTAAAGTATCTGACTTTCTTTCTAACAGATCCAAGTAATTTATATAATAAAAAGTACACTGAGGAAAGCCTTAATTTTAATTAATTTAATGATTGTCAGAAAATAAAGATTTTTAATGTATCTTTTGAACTCAATAGAATGTTCCAAAAAAGCTTTCCTTCAACTTATCTATAAATATCAAATCTTCTTAATTACTTTTCATTTAAAAATTGTTTAAATTCATAGATCATTTATAAACTTCCTAGAAAATGTTCGTAGGTTTTTACAAAATATATTATTCATTCCAGTGACTTTGTTGGTTCAAAGCATGTAAGGCGTAAGACGTAGTGAAATGGAGTGATGACAAGAAGTTTTGGAGCAGTCTTGTGTGCACTGTGGGGCTGGATGTAAATAAATGTGAAGGTTTTTTCTATGGGAATACAGCTTACGGTGTCATTTGGTTGAATAAATAACACACTGAAAGATTCTATTACCGTTAACACGGGATCAAGAATTCTGATTACGGTTTGCTATTGGTAGCGCTTGAGGTTGTGAGATGCAGTTAATGAAAGTATGTAAACATGTGGTGGATAACCTTGATTACGCAGCATTTGGACGATCGGCTTGATGAAGATATGGTTAAGGGCTTTTATTAAGGGGCTCTAAGTTTGAGTGTTTGTGTGTTGGTAAGGAATAAGAGTTGGTAGTGATAGTAACTAAAGCAGAATGGTAAAACTTACAGTTTCTGTTCCAGACAAATTATCAACATTGAAATCACCAACGACGATGATTTCCCAGAAGACTGATTAGTGAAATAACTAACTGATATAGCAGCCTTCTTAAGCGTTTCCCACGAGGTCATGCCGCTAGCCTATCTTCACAGTAAGCTAGGTTTCCACTGGGGTGTTACCCACGAGGCCATGCATCTAGGTTTACTCAATCCTATCTACCAGTGGGCTAAGTTTCCGCTGGGAAACTTTTCCGAAAAATCAAGACTCTTCTCAAATAAAGTACAGTGGGAAACGGTGCGTCACGAGATCGTATTATCCCCAGAATAGCAGCTTAGTCCGGATATTTGCAACGATGTGATTTCTGTCTAGGATATTCGAAGGGTAGGTGGCGGAATTGACCCTCGTGGTGTGGATACATACACACACACACATGCACATACACACACACATGCACACACACACACACATGCACACACACACACACATGCACACACACACACACATACATTGAATAACACATTTCAACAGACGTACCTAATAAAGGGCAAACTAGAAAAGAGTTCTTTGTTACTTGAATACCACATTCCTAACTCTAATTTCACTTAAGGTATGCTCACAGAATTTCATTTTTTCTTTAAACGGAATATTAACGTTCTTAACTTAAAGGAATACTTCTTCGTTTAAACCAGCAGTTAGATAGTTAACGTGTTTAAAACCTAATGAGTCGGATTAATTTCAGGTTCTGTAAATACTGACACGGGCCTGTGACCTGTACTTGACTTCAATGATCTAACTGTCACTATTGTTGTCAAGGGGATTAGCGTAAAGTCAAAAAGAGTGCAGACTTTCAGATCCAAACATACCGAACATGACACCTGTTGATTGAATAAATCAAGTTTTCTTTTGTGTGTATATCTATGTGTGTTATAGTTGTTTGTTTTGGATACACGCGTTTTACAGAGCTCGGCTTAGAAAATATTTTCTTCTAAGATTACTTTATGATAATTTGGGTTGAGCGTATTTTAACAACAAAGGTTTTCGGAATATTTGAACATCCTCACCATTATCCTGCTTTTAAAAAAGAAGATTCTTTCTAAGATATTTTTTATTGTATACACATATTTTTGAAAGCATTCATTTTGCTTGGTTTATTAGTGGTTCAGAATGGTCATCTTTTGCAGTAGCGGCGTAAGTTGTTAACCACAAAGACGGTAGCTGTGAATATGACCCCAATTTTTCAAAACACAAAAAGATTCTTAAAAACAGAAACAAAAATTCAACGACAAACAAAAAAATAACAGCTTCACTGACAAAGTTATTGTTTAAGTGAAAATGCAAACTTAAATGACCTCAACAAAAGCACTGACAAACACTATAACGATTCATCCTTTGCCAGTTTTGCACATCCGATGGAAATACTGCACATAGGTTAACTTTTTTACAAATTTATTTAGAAAAGGTCGAGTAGGAATTTCTTTATAATCGAGGACAAATACAGAATATAGGGAAAGTGTGCCACACCACTACAAGCTGGCACCGCAGGACACAGTGGAAAGAAATACAAGGACCATGGCAAAAGATACTGGCATGGCTGTTGACCTTTGACTGTGACACCATATGGACAGGTTGTGAGTCCATGGTTCATATACAACATGCGATCGTGTAGAGTCTGTATGAACGTCGAGGCTCTGATGACCCTCGAACACCACGGGGTTATCGCGGTGTAGTACAACACTGAAAAAGCAAAAAGTAAATATGTGCTTGTGCAGGACAGAAGATTTAGTTGCTGTATGTGTGGTAACATCAGCCACCTAAAGACACTCTGTTTAGAAGAGGAAAAGCAAAGGAGGGAGTAAAATACAAAAAATTTTCTTTATCAATAACAATAATAGCTCTATCTTTTATATTCTTTACTATATTCACAAGGCCTGAAATGTGGAGAAAGGGGACATTCGATTACATTGACCCCAGTTCTCAACTGGTATTTATATCATTTACCTCGAAAGGATGAAAAGCAAAGTCAAGCTCGGCGGAATTTGAACTCTGAACGTAAAGACGGATGAAATGCTGCTGCTGCTGCTGCTGCTGCTGCTGCTGCTGCTG
>NC_068982.1:55830561-55842932 GCF_001194135.2 Octopus bimaculoides | reverse complement strand
AGGATAAGAAGAAGAAGAGGAAGAGGAAGAATCAGCATTACTTGGAACTGCAAGAATTCTTAGAATTCTTGAAGCATGACCAGTAAACAAGTGTCACCTTAGTGTACTGGCTATGGACAGCTGATACTTTCCATCACACCCAGTAAAATAAGCTGAGTTTTAATCACATAATAATAGACTCTCCCGTCGAAGATGACGTATGTGTTCAACTTTTGTCAAATGACCTACACAAATAATTTGTTTATAGTGATCAGATGTTCTTGCCGCACATTAGCTCACTTTCTCCATCAAATTGACGTTGTCTGAACAGGTACACAGTGTACCACGCATCAGGTGTTGAAGTGAACGCAGAGCAACGTCAGAGGAAGTGTTTTGCTCAAGAACACAACGCACCAGACGGTCTGGGAATTGAAACCACGATCTGGCGATCGTGAATGCAACACCTGACCACTAGGCCATGCGTCCTCATAACAATAATAATGATGATGATGATGATTTCAAATTTTGGCACAAGGCCAGTAATTTCGGAGAAGGGGTATGTTGATTACATCGACCCCAGTGTTCAACTGGTTCTTATTTTGTCGGCCTCGACGGAATTTGATCTCAGAATGTAGCGACGAACGAAATACCGCTAAACATTTTGCCCGACGTGCTGATAATAATAATAATCCTTTCTACTATAGGCAAAAGGCCCGAAATTTACGGGGAGGGGACTAGTCGATTACATCGACCCCACTGTTTCACTGGTACTTAATTTATCTACTGCGAAAGGATGAAAGGCAAAGTAAACCTCGCTAATAATAATGATAATGGTTTCAAATTTTGCCACAAGGGCAGCCATTCTGGGGGAGGGGAATGAGTCGATTACATCGACCCCAGTGATCAACTGGTACTTATTTTATCGACCCCGAATGGATGAAAGGCAAAGTCGACCTCGATGCAATTTGAACTCAGCGAAATACCGCTAAGCATTTCGTCCAGCTACTTGAAATCCTCTGAGCAACGACGCTTGTCTACTCGTAGAACCTGAGTTTCATTTTGTGTACTAAATTTTTTTACCTATCTCAACATATAATAAGTTTTTGCCCCACGCTACATTTAATGCGTTGAGTGACAAAAATACTGCCCTCTGGGCGGTTTCCTGCTGGTTATTGAACGCTGTTTACAAATTTGATTCCCAATTTGTATAATTTTTCTATGTTACGTCCAATTTTCCTTTATTTTCTTTATTCGTCTAATAGCACTCATTCGCTCAGTATATTCAGGAAGAAGTTTTCTACAAATATTTTTCAGACGAGTTGTATTACGATTATATAAGAATTTAATGTAAAAAAAATAGTTGGGCGAAGATTTCACACATCATGATTTTGTTTCCTAAAAAAGTTTTAATGATGTAATTTCAGTTATATTAAAAGAAATAATGATGACGATGTCTGGCTGGTTATCATAATCTCATAGGATGGTAAGATTTGCTCCCTCGGTTACTGACTGTGGATGTTGTTGTTATTGCTGTTACTACTGCTGCTGCTACTGTGGTTGTTATATGCTATATTATTTTGCGGAGATGTTACCTTGACGTTAGGTAGCAACAAGTCACTTTGAATCTCAAGAATCTTCCTTGAGTTTCTTGTAAAATATAGGATTGCACTTTTATGCCGGTTGACAATGCGTGTCTAAATTCCGATATTCTACAGCCTCCGAATTAGCAGTTTGAGTGTTGTCTCAAATGCAACAATTCTCACAGAAACAATTGTCACCTTTGTCTTCCACGATCTCTTCATCTCTCTGGCTAAGACCTGATATTTCTCAAGTTTTTCAATTTCTTTGGTATCCACTCTGTTATGATATAGCATTGCAAAGTTTATGATCTTACACTGTCTGTCTCTTCTGTCCTTTATAATCATATCTGGTCCTCTTGCTTCAATAGTATGGGAAGTCTTTATGGTAAATCCCATAAAATCCTGTAATTCTTCTTCTTCTTCTTCTTCTTCTTCTTCTTCTTCTTCTTCTTCTTCTTCGTCGTCGTCGTTGTCATCAACTTCATCCCGAGGTAAGGTCTGATAGACCTAGAAAAGTTGATGAACCCAAAAGAGTTTATATTTCAAACAAAACATATAGAAATAATAAGGAAATAAGGAAAATCCTTTGTAGAATATCGCACAGTTTGATAAATAAAATAAATATATGCATTCATGAATGCTTGTATGTTTGTATCCAAGTCGGTAGCTAAAATTTTACACTGGATCACATCTTTCAATGGAGAAACTAATGATTCATATCTTAGATGGAATAATTCAATAATAACTTGGCTGAGTGACTCGTCATTCTCGGAACAACTAAAGATTGTTAGTAATTTTTTTTTAAGGCAATTGATCCTAATTATACGAAATTCATGTAATTTCATTTGTTATAAGTGTTAATAATCTGATAAAGGTTAAATACTGCTGATAGTGTTCAAATAAAAGTCAATCTCTAAACATTTAACATTTTGCCACATATCTCGTAGAAAAATTGTCCCTAGTCTTTCACACAAAAGGATCAGTATTAGCTGACTGAAGGATTATCTTGTGCATAAATGTGCTATGTAGGAGGAAGATTAGTTATTGGTGAGATTAATAAGTTGATATTTCAGTTTCTATACGCCCAATGTCTGCAAAAAGTTCAGAATATCTATCTAGTAATATTCATTTGGAAAATGTGATTTCATAACTTTCTGTAGTACAAAAGTTGGCATTTTTCTGTCTCATTTATTATATTCGTATTGTTTCTCTTGTGGTAGAATTTATCAGGATAATTTTTGTGGGATATTAGATTTTATAATCATATGTGTAGTAGTTTTTCTACCTAACTTATTAATAGAATGTCTTTGGTAAACTTTTTTAAATAATTGAAAGTAAATCCTAAATACGAAAGAATCTATGAATTTTTAGTATGATAGCATTAGCTGTTGCACATATACAAATTAATTAGCAAAGTATTTATTTTTCTTGTAACGGGCATAATATTTTATTAGTATAGTTGCGATGGGGTATATTTTGTATGATTTTTCTGAGATTTAGTTTTCATTGGTTTGGCAATGCGACCGCTTGTGAAAAGTTACAGGTGGCTGATCAGGATATTTTTATGTTATTTAAATATTTTATAGTAGGAAGTTTTAAAATGTTCTAGCGATGAGAAATTTGACTTCTTTATTGTAAGGGGAATTATACTACTCTGTTTTTCTTTACCTGTGATTAACTGGAAAGATAGTGAATTTTGATAGTATTTTATTTTTTCAGTAAAACCACTTCCTCCTTATTATAGTATTCAGTAGTTTCCATTTCTTTCTATTGAAAAAGATCTCGAGGTTCTTCGGAATATATTTGAGAAAGTTGTTAATACTGTTTATAATTATAATTTTTTTGTAGGGACAACGTATCGACTTAACTAAGTTAGAGGTATCCCTAAGAAATTACTTACTTTTAGCGTAACTCCTCTGTAATTGTAAATCCTAGCATTTTGCGTTTGTGTCTGATACATGTTTCAAGTAGCATAATATATATATCGTTTGTTTATCTATGTTACTAGATGTATTTATTTTATTTTTTTGAATCTGAATTTGTGTTTTCATTGTTCTGCAACTTTGTATACAAACGTATTTGCGCATTCATTATTGACGAAGGTTTGTTTAATTTAGATAGATAGATAGATAGATAGATAGATAGATAGATAGATAGATAGATAGATAGATAGACAGACAGACAGACAGACAGACAGACAGACAGACAGACAGACAGACAGACAGAGTTAAACACACACATACAAACATACATACATACATACATACATACATACATACATACATACATACATACATACATGTATGATTGTATGTGTGTGAGCATGATTATGTCTTAATTGTGCTTTGGCGATCACGCCCAAGGCCATGCTGGAGCGCCGTTTCATCATTTGCGTCGTCTTTGTGATTATACAAAGATTCGATGTTTTTCTTTGTGACCTTTTGTAGATGGCTGATCTGGTAGTTATAAAAGAAATGTATCTTGATACTATTAAAATTTTCAGAGGAACTTCCGTTATACAACTGCCTCTCAGAGGACCTTTAAATGCCAAACAATTACAGTATACGTTGCTGGTATAAAAGTTTGAAAAACTGAATTTAAGAATTTGACAATACCACCCACTCTTTTATTCCTCTTTTGTATATACTCAAAGACCGAAGCAAGATTGATGAGGCGGCCAGGGACAGCCGTAAACTGAAAGTTTTATTTACCTGTTGAAATTTATCCATAGCTAATATGAGACCGTTGACCATGGATTAACCAGTGAATGAAAAAACATTTGTTGGATAGTCAGAGCTATCCAGATTTTTAATGGAGTTCTCTTATTGACTTTGGATGATATTTCCTCTTGTTTTTGGAAATTTTCGATACAAATAATTATTTGTATATTTTTTGTATTGTTTTCCATGTTTCTTTTCAACTGAAGATAGACACTTAGCTCTTCAGTCAAACACTCATCGAATTTTTCAAACTCCAATTGGAAAGGAAGATGAGGGCGAAGAAGGAGGTCTTCTCCTGGAGGATAGTGTTTTATTTACAATGATGACAATAATGGGAGTGATAGGTGTGTATGTGCCTGCTCTCAGCATGCTCCAGAAGATCAGAGAGTGACATTTATGTAAAAGCAGTTGTCTTTAGTGGTCAGAGTGATCCTGGATCTGTGGTATTCCTTCACTGGCCCTAGATGGACGTCTTCTTGTATAAAAATTACCGTATCATCATAACTTATTGGTATTCTATTCATATTTCATCACATTCCATTTTTTCTTCCTCCCCCATTCTATTTTTGTGGCATTTTATCTCAGTAACGTTGTTTTTGTTCGATACCCGTGTGACAAACAATAGAGAAATTATCCTCGTCATCATCGAGAAGCTATCCTCGAAAGTTTGGTCAGAGATAGTGAATGCCTACACCACCTCCGTCATATATTATTGCCTGATCGCTGTGCTTTGACCAAGTTCATGTCTGACTGGAGTGGAGCGTCTGTTCCGAAATACTCACAGAGCGACGAAGCCGTTTTGCATGCGCTCATACAGTATCCGAGAATTACTGACTTATGGAGTTATGTTGAGCATCTGTTGACCCTTGTAGGACAGAACGGATCCGGCTATCAGCTGAGTTCATGGTGAAGATCGTTCTGCTGCCTTCTTTGGCTGAGTAGGGCAAGCAGTCTTTATCTGTTTTGTGTCTTTGGCGAAAGAGATTGCATAGTGATCAATATTAATAGGACTGAAGACAGATACCTTCCACTCTAACCAAACCTTCATCAACTTCAAGATTCGCTCACATCCAACTTTCGACAAATTTACTGACTCCCGTCAAACTCGTTGAAAGCTGGATGAGAGTGGCGAGCTCGGTCCGAATGAATGAGCCTGAGATTGTTTGTAGATTGTAGAATGACAACTGAACGAGAGCACTTGCATTGGTGGTCAAAGTCATCGTAGTTTTTAGGAGTTTCCACGAGTAATCCTAAGACGTTTCACTTGTTTGAAAGTTTCGTTGTTATTTTCCTTTTTTAACACGCTTCTTATGTAATTTCACACTATACTGCACCATTCTTTACTGTCTTCGATTTTTTTAATTAGCCCATGTAATTAATACAGGAAGTGTTATTATTGTTGTTATTTTTTTTTTTTATATTATTATTATTGCTTTTTGTTGTTGTTGTTGCCGTTATTATTATTATCATCATTATTATCATTATTATTATTATTAATCTACAGAACGCTGTGGAGAGATAATAAATACCGCATATATCATCGGTGGTCAGCCTAGCATGCCAGGACGATGGCCTTGGCAAGTGTCATTACAAATAATATCAGCTGGTCAACCGTGGCACAGATGTGGAGGAGTTCTAGTTCATCCACTGTGGATAGTCACTGCTGCTCATTGTGTGGAAGGGTAAGCATATATTACGATTTATTTTCCGAGGTTTGAGATTGGGGTGTTTTATTTTTGAAATTTCAAAAACAAAATTCTGTTCAATCTGCTTCTATCTACAGAGACGTTTGCTTAAACTTTTATGTGACAAATTTAATGCTCGATGTCTTCAAGAAGGTCCGAGATTACAACAAAATTGTTGCTCCTGATTTGGTGATATTTATGCAGTCTGTAATAAATCTAAACATTTATGCAGCGAACACTTGGACAAATGTTGCTATACATTTCTAGCAGTTACATGGATCCCAGAAATCGCAACACCAATCCTTTTAGCGTCAAGGAAACAAGAATAAAATATGTTGGTATATTGATAAAAGTTTCGATAGTGGTAGTAAATACAAAGAAAAAAAAACAAAGACCCTGACAAATTATTTTAAGAATGTTTATTATCAAAACGCTCATTATCGAAATGTTTATTATTGAAACGTTTATTAACAAGCAACATGAGGGTGGAAGAGGTGACAGAGACAATACAGCATAAGATCCTTTACTGAATAGTTTCATTAAAGTATATTCTTTCAATCTTTTACTGGCTCCAATTATTGGATTGTGGTTATATTGGAACACATCTGTCTAAATAGAATACTATCGTTTACTATGATCACAGTACTTATATTACTGATTGGTATCTATTTCATTGACATCTACAAGATGAAAAGCAAAGTGAAAGTAGGAGGGATTTGAACTCAGAACATAAAAGGATGCAACCAAATGCCGTAGGTTATTGTGTCTGATGCCCAACTGATTCAGCCATCCGTCTGACATTGTTCTGAATTTAAATCTCACCAAGCTTGACTGTGTCGATTATCCTTCGGATGTCGATAAAATAAAGTACCAGTAATATTCTAGTTCTCCCTTGCATCTTCTTTTGTGCCAAGAATAAAATAATATATAAATCAATATGGTTTCAAAAAAAAAATGATCACCGCAGTATTGAATAGGATACGAATTTGCAAGTCATGAAGCCATCTCTTTCATTTGGTTGTCATTATTCTTTAATTCTAAGGTTGCCAGCTGGCAGAGTTAGTATTGCACTGGACAAAATGCTTAGCAGTATTTCTTCCGTCTTTACGTTCTGAATTCAAATGTCGTTGAGGTCGACTTTGCCATGTATCCTTTCGAGATCGATAAAATAAATACCAGTGGAGCATTTGGGTCAATGTAATTGACTAATCCCTCCCTATAAAATCTCAGGCCTTGCACCTATAATAGAAAGCATTGTACCTCAATTTTTGAACTGCAAATTAACAAGTAAAACAGTAAATAAATGCAAAAGTTGACGTTTGAATGTTTTATCTCTGAAATTAAGAACTTTGATTCATCAACAGAAATTCTTTTCGATCAAACTTGCATTCCTATGAAACTCTGAATACCTATGTAGTCATACTAATTATCAGACATCGACATCTCGATCAAAATGCATCCCTTCCTTTACAAATTACTCAGGCGTTTCACGTTGTCATTATATTATAAACGAATCTCTGACATTTATAAGCATTCAATTAACTTTTTCTTCTTACCAGAGACATTGATAGAAGATAAATGTAAATAGACGAAGCAAATTTTATGTGGACTTAAAGCATGCTATGAAAATGCAAATAAACCAGTTGTTTAGTATTATTGTTTATGGTTGTTTTGGAATGTCACCGAGGAACATGAGTAAAAATTCATGCAAGATTCCAGTCTTTACAGACGCATACAAATTACTCCAATTAAGTGTATGTACTTTAGGTGAACGACTAGTGATTGTTGTTTAAGTCAGCAGTACTATTTCCTTGCGCTATACATACAAACATGCACACACAGACGCACATACATCATAAATATACATACAAACATGCACACACAGACGCACATACATCATAAATATGCATACACACAGAAATGTATCAAACATACACACACGAGCAACCACAGATTATTTGTTTGTAGTGATCAAATATCTCTGTACACATAAGTTCACTCTCTGCATCAAATCGACCTTATCTGTACAGGTGCTCGTGTGCCACATATCAGATGACAAAATGATCGCAGAGCAACATAAAATGAAGTGCTTTGCTCAAGAACACAATGCAACGCCTGGTCTCTAAATCGAACCCACGATCTCGCAATCGTGAGTGCAACACCCTAACCACTAAGCCATGTGCCTTCACACACACGCACGCACGCGTGTATGTGTGTGCATCCATAGTGCTCTTAGTTCCATGTTTTGCCGTGTCGTTTCATGTAGAAATTCAGACCTATCCAGGATTTGAAGATCCTTTGCAAGGGCGCTATTCTGGTCTCCGTCATTATTGGGGTAGACTGGGCTCGGCTCTACGCCCGGTTCTTTTCTCTTTCTGGGTGTTGATCCTGGGTGCCTCAAAGTCAGCGATGGCGTAGTAGTGACAGCTTCTGCACTGAGTTTTATTCAGTGCTATTTATTTCCATGTCTTCAGGTTCATCTTGCAGGTTTTAAGCAGGTCTTTATAATGTCCTTATATCGGAGCAGCGGGCAGTCTTGGTGCCTGGCACAGAGCAAAGCTGATCATAGAGGCGAGGGGATTTGGGTGAGAGTCTTCTATTCGAACCACATGGCCAAACCATCACAGAGGCACTTTGATAACGAAATTCTCTGTACCTAGAATGTCACATCTTGCAAGAACCTCTGTGTTGGGGACTTTGTCCTGCCAATTGACGCTGCAAATTGGACGAAAATAGCGGAAATGGAAAGAGTCAAGACATTTAATATGGCGCATGTAGAATATTCCTGCCTCAAAGCCATATAGAAGAGAAGTAAACACTACTTCTTCATACACTTTTACCTTTGTGGCCAAATAGATTCCATGATCTCTCCACAGTCTGTACAGGAGTCGACCGAAAGTTGAACTTGTCTTAGACAATCGCTAGGTGATCTCTCCATCCGGTTGGGTATTGTTTGACAGGATGCTTCACAAGTAGCAGAATTTTGGCTCAGAAATTTGTCTACCGTAGCAATAGGATCCAGTTTTGGGTGAGCAGGGGCTGGATTGTGCAAGACCTCAGTCTCCCTCAAGCTGCTTGTTGGGCCGAAGAATTTGGTAGCATCAGAGAATGTGTGTTTTATTAACGGTGGTAAAAAAGATTTAAATAGATTTCGCATCCCTTGAAATGAGTTAATATGTGCATTCAGCGAACGGTGAAGAAAACAAACACCTTCTCTCACGCATGCTAATATTGCTGTATTTTGCTATATATTTCTCCTTAAAGAAGAAATGTAGCTGATAATAGCTGGCGAAATGATTACGTGAACTCAGTTAAATGTTTTAGAGTGAAATTCAGAATGACAAATGAAACACAGAAAGAAATTGTATCCGATTAAATTTCAAGATTGAGAGGAATATTGGAGTAAGATACAAAATAAGTAGAATTCATCTGTGTTGGGTGAGTGTGAGTAAATGGTTTAACGTTATTTACCTAACTCAACAATTGAAAAGGCAAAACTCAAGTCTGCTGCTGCTGTTTCTAACTGAACTCATCATGAGAAACTCAAGTTTCTAAGTTCTATTCTATATGTACAGTTAGTGGGTTAGTCGACAAATGACTTTGCTACAAACTCCTCCTTAGTGGAGTCGATAGTAAAATACAGACCGACGAAATACAGCCACGTTATTTTTAGTTTTCTATCCGTTTATCGTTTGTCTATATTCAGTCCCTACAACTTGGTCTAATAATTATCCTTCTGTGTTGGCATCCATATTTATAATGCTTCACAGCCTTAATACGTATGTTGTAATAGTAGTCTCCGAGTGACTTCCCCACCCACTTAATTGACAGGAGAAATAGCACCATGTTTTATTGTGTTGATGTTGATGTTATCTCCGTTCTTGTTCAGAGAGCATCAGGTGATGAGATCGTTCCAATATACCAACGGCATTTAGTAATGTTTCAGAAAGAAAACCGGATAAACTGTATTTATTTTTTATAATTCATTTTAAATATTTTATTTGTTATCTGCACCCCTCATGAGCAGCTATGGAAATATGTTTGTCTTTGTGTTGGAAACATGATTTTGTGGTTAACAAGCACGCTCTACAGATCTGCTTTCAATCACACTCACCTGAAGACGTGGAGGTATACAGCTATTATTGGATAATATTAATGTAATAATGTGTACAATATGAGAAACACTCAGCAATTACCAGCTTATATTATGCACAGAAACAATTGTAGTGATTTGGATTAAAATCTGTTCACTTCAGCTTCTTGTACTAAAATTCTTTTGTATGAATTCTGAGGATATTAACGGATTTCCACATGTATATCCAGTAAAAAAAGAATTCCTGCTGTATGATAGCGTATGGTAGCTGATATCCATAGAGGAGCTTTGGAAAGCACGCAATAAAGTTATTACTCAGATGATATTAAATCATATATATGTATATGTATATATATATATATATATATATAGAGAGAGAGAGAGAGAGAGAGAGAGGAGGATAAAGAGAGAGAGAGAGAGAGAGGAGGATAAAGAGAGAGAGAAAGAGAGGGATATGTGTATATGTATATATACACATGAGTGTGTGTGTGTCTTTGTGTGTGTGTCTTTGTGTGTGTGTCTTTGTGTGTGTGTCTTTGTGTGTGTGTCTTTGTGTTTGTACTTGTTCCCCACCACCGCTTGACAACAGGTAGTGGTTTGTTTACGTCCCCGTAAGTTAACGATTCTTCGAAAAGAGACTGATAGAATAAGTACCGGGTTTTAAAAAGTAAGTAATGGGATCAATTCGTTCAACTAAAACCTTTCAAGGATGCATCGTTCAATAACTGAAACAAGCAAAGGATAAATGGTGTAATAAGCTGCTTGTTAACCACAATCACACCAACGACAACAACAATAACAGCGGCAATTATAAATCGGAATATAAAGATAAATATCAACTGGCATCGACGAGCTATATATGAAACACTAAAGCTACGTGCTTAAGTTTAGGGAATGGTTAGGTCCAATAACTAAGGGATAATGAGTCAAATGTTCGTTTATAACAAGTTGGTGCCAAGATAAGTAGACACCCGTTTTAAGATAGTATCCAGAACTAAAGTTATATGGCTTGATATTACATGTATATACATTAAAATGATTGGGAAGGGTGTTCAAATAGTGTTAGTAAAAGAAAAGTGGCAGTAATTGAAAACATTTTGCTAAAGGTTGGGTTGATAACTATGCAGTGATGCGTCAAATATTCCCTCATAGCATGTTGGTGCTTTGGTAAGTAGTCATTCGCATCAAACTAGTACCGGAACAAATTACTCTAGCTTGATATTACGTGTAGGTTCTATTGCGATTTACGGTCGTAAAAAAGTGAGAGTAAATTCTCCTATGTAAAATTAAGGTAAATTGCGATAGAAACCGAAAGTGACGATAACATGACATTTCATGAAAAGAACAAAAAGAACTCCCTCATTATGCTATTTACAGAGTACATTTTAGTGATGTGTTAAGTATTTCAGAAATAGTAGCTTAGGTACACTGTTCCAACATACTATACCCTGTAACGAATACTACTGAACAAGCAATTTAATGCCTTGCATGTCGATGCATAATAGCCAGCACAGTTATATATAAGCAATGCAATAATCCTGCACGATTAATAAACTGTAGAGAGAGAATTGACAGGAATCGGTGGCGTTGTTCTTGGTGATTCAGTCGGATTATACGAGCCAATTCCTTCCTTGAAAAAATATCCTTTTGACTCTGTCAAGAGTAATTCAGCTCATGTATATGTGGGTTAGAGACTTTCCACAGAACGAAATTATGTACGTTCTATAAATTAGTTATGTCACATACATTGTTTACGTGATATTATAGGATGTCACTATCGTTACTTCCGGTTTTTATCGCAGTTTTTAATATCATTATTTTTAGGACAATTTACTTTCGCGTTGTTTTACGACGGTAAGCTGCATGTTAACTTTACGTGTACGTACGTTTAAAAGAGAGGCGTTGACTCGTAGTAAGATGGACGTTGAAAATATATTATTAAAAGAAAAAGGGTGTTAGTTGAAAAAGTGTGAAGATCCCCGATGTAGAGGCTGCTAACGAGGGAAGCTCGCGGCAGCGGCAGCCATCGCCGTGATTTAGTAGTAGTAGTAGTAGTAGTAGTAGTAGTAGTAGTAGTAGTAGTAGTAGTAGTAGTAGTAATAGTAGTAGTAGTTGAGGTAACTTGTAGGAACTTCTGGAGTTGCAGCTGCTACTGTTAATTTTAGTAACCAAAGACACCAGAAATCTGTCTGTTTCTATTTCTAGTTATTTAATCTTGGTCTTTAATCTTCTACAATATCGAAATTTCTTTTATTTGGTCCGTTCACAATACTATGCCGTTTTAAATATAATCTCTGCTTATGATAACGCAAAT
>NC_068982.1:55825828-55830434 GCF_001194135.2 Octopus bimaculoides | reverse complement strand
AGGAGGAGGAGGAGGAGGAGGAGGAGGAGGAGGATAGTAAGTACAAGGCAGTGTCTCTCATGGCTTCTGGCCTTAACTGCTTAGAAGTGTTAACATGTAAATGTATTCGTCTTGGTCTAAAAGATGGGCTGCAGCAAATATTCTGCTCAATACCGCAGATTTGCTGTCAGCTCCTTGACTTTAATCAGTTGAGCATGTCCCTACACATTCTTCAATTAAGCACTTTCCACGGTTCTGTCTAATCTTACCCTAATGATATTAGTTCGTAATGCCTGGCTTTGAACAGCCATGAGTCCTTCCGTTCTTTTTTGAGTTCTCTATTCTTCAAGCAGAACCAAGGTTCATTTGCTGCAACTTTCAGCATTTGTCTGAGTTGCTGACCGTGGAGCGCTTTTCTCCAGATGTTTCTTTCTCAATCCTGTTTTCTTCTTTCTCTTCTCCACTGGCAGATAAAATCAATCTTTCTGTGCTATTTTTCATATACTCTTCTATACCCCGTTCTGCCATCTCCATGCAGTGTTCTTTTTATATCAGTCATCTCCCTTCCTTCATTCCGTGGTAGGTATAACCTATCAACAACGTTTCTATGATGTAATGACCTACACATGGTTATTGTCTTTCCGACTTAAAGGTTTATGCTTCTTAGGTCTTCTCTAGTTCAGTTAAGGAAAGTAGCACAATATCTTATTAGAAACATCGCCCATGTTTTTACTGCAGAGATGATTTTAACTTCATCCAGTTTTAAGCTAAGCACCCTTTTAACTGTCCTAAAATATTCATTTCTCACCTCCTGCTTCATTTCTTGACAGGGAATTCTATCTACCTTTGATACACCAAAGTATTTGTAACTGTCACCTTTATTCATTGTTTAATTGATGCCTTCTGACTTGGATATTTTCCTCTTCTTATTACTAGCATCACACATTTATCAATTCCAAACTTCATACCAATGTCGTCACTCGCAATTCTAAGTCTCTAGTTCTTCCTCACTTTTGGCAAATAATTCCAAGCCGTCCATAAACAGTGGGTAGTTTATTTTCTTACCACTGCTAAATTTGTTGCATCATTTAGTCTCTCTCAAGGTTAATCTGAGAAGGATGAGACCAACCACAAGAATATTCCTCTACTTATGCTGACTTCAGTCAACTCATCTTCACTAGATGTCAGCACAGTTTTCCATTTTACCATACTGTTTTGTAAGAGCCGAATAACATTCTCTATCGTCCCAAATATAGTGAGACATTCTTGGGTCCATGAGTGTAGCACATTACCGTATGGTAATCAATCCATGCCGTTGCTAGGTTTTCCTTTCTGCTTTTGACTTCTCGGAAGGCATGTTGATCTATATTTAATAGGTTGTTTGTCCTTCTGGAACCTTTTCTACACCCTTTTTGCTCTTCTGGCAGTAGACAGCCCTTCTCAAGATATCTATACACATCCTTTGCAATAACAACTATCAACAACTTTCGCATCAGTTGAAGATAAGCTATTCATCGATAGTTACTTGTTACATTTCCTTCCTTTTGATATTTCACTCTCAACACCGCCCTGCCTTTCATCATCTGTTCGGGAACAACACCTATGTCAGTACAACATTCTGTCGTGAATTAAGGTAAAACTTTTTAGCCAAAATCCCTGGACCAAATCTGGTTCGGGATATATCCAGTTTGACATCCTTTTCAAGACATTTTTCAACTTTTTCTCTTGTGATCTCTACGTTTCTTTGTTTTGGTTAACTACATTATTTGCCTCGTGGTCGATAAATCAAGTACCAGTTAAACACTGGGGTCCTGATGATTGACTAGCCCTCCTCCCCCCAAATTTCGGGCTTTGTGCTTTGGTGGAAAGGATTGTTATTACCTCCGCCTAAGCGAAAGCGAAGGTATTGTTTTCAGTCGTGATTGCTTGTTTTTTGTCCGTGGACAAGATATCTCAAGAACCGCGGGATGGATTCGGATGAAACTTTCAGTGATGTTTGGCCTCGTGACGGGTACGAACTGATTAGATTTGGGGATTGATCTGGTACCGGACAAGAATTCTGGATTATTTGTTATATTTACTTTACATGATTACGGTCTTACGTTGACTTTCATGTCTTTCTCAATTATCTCCCTTTAGGCTGTTTCCAAAGTTTTATTTTCGCTTCTTTATTATTAATTTTACTCGCGTCTCTATCTTAGTACTTGCATAAATACATTTTATCGTGGGAAAATTTATCGAGTCAAAACTTCACCAGATCTTTTGCAGCTTCAATACAGCTAAATTTTAATGACTTGTCTAATTTAACCCTTTAGCATTCAGATTACTCTCAAACATAATGCTTATTCATTTACATCGTTTTAAATTAATCATCCATTATTTCGTAGCTTTGCGATTTTGATGACGTGATTGTTTATTTTTAGGATGACATCGTATGGTAGGTGTGAGAGGTTGGGTCTGGTTATCATGAACATAAATCGAGTAGACTATCTGGGCCAAATATGGCCGGTTTAAATCTTCACCTGATCATATCGAGCAAAAGCTTCACTGGATCTTTTCTCACCTTTTTTTGGAATCCACAGATTTTTCACTATTCCGGGAGGAATGGGGTCTTTTTATCTTTTTAAAATATATCGTTTCTCAACACTTCTGATCTTGTTTGCCACCTTTCTACCTTGATATTGATCTGTACAATTTTAAAGTCATTTCAATGGAAAATATATACAATTTTTACTGCTTGCAAATTCTAATTTCAAAGAAATATTTCATTTGGTTCATGAAATAAAAGAACTTTTTCTTCTTGGAGAATGAACTCAAAAATAGAGAAACTGACTATTAGTACATGTTTCATATATTTCGCATGGAAGAAAAGGGTTTAATCAATAACAAAATTGTTACTCAGAAGCATCTTTTCTAAAACCAAAATGGAGACTCCTTTATTACCGAAACATATAAATGTTAAAAGAACAGCAAGACTGTTAATTATTTTCATAATTTATCATACAATTTCTGAATAGATTAAATACAATTCCTCAACCAATATCCAGCTTTTTTTTTACTCTCTATACTTCTATTCCTTCTCGTTTGTCACACAGTCCAAATTTTGCTGGTTGTAAGAAAGAACTAAAGGCGTTATAGGCTTGTCTGATTTTTGCGCCGCAGACTAATGGACTAAGTAAAATAGAAACACTCTCGGTAGTATCCTGGTTGCAAATATGTGCCATTTGTGGGGGTAGACCCCTAGAGAGCTGAGTCTATAACCCCAAAAGCCATGCGGATACACGTACAGAAATTCGTATTTCTTAATACAGAAAATAAAAGAGTATTTCATTCTACCTAAAGAAGTATATGGCTCAACTAAAAGATTACAAGAATGATTGTTTCCAATACGGGCTGGGAAATAGCCAGGTGGGTTTTGTTTTTTTTCTTCGCCTAATTTTATGTTTAATTCTTCCTTTGATTCTACAGTGAAAACAATGTTCTAATTTGGTAATCACACCTTTCCTGGTATTTCTAGTGATTCTTCTGGTCTATGAGTCACCAAAACCTTGAACAGAAAACCTTTGAACAAAAAGAATGTGCTGATAGATATATTTTAACCTCGGGTGATTTATTCAAGGCTAAATTTGTCTTATTTTGGTCTCAACAAAGCTCGACTTAAATAATTTAAACAAAATAAACTATTAAAAAAAACTGTGCAACACTCCCTTTACTATCTTTTCTGTTTATTCTAATCTCAAGGCAGCTGATACAATCACTCTCTAATCTTTTCTTTCACTTCACTTTGTTATTATTATTATTATTATTATTATTATTATTATCATCATTATTATTATTATTATTATTTCTTTTTCTGATGCTCGTTTTCTTTATATCTCCGTTCCTCTCCCTTACTAAAAATATCCCTGGCATCTAATCTTAGCGCACATAGAAAATGTCCGCCAAAAAAGTATTTGCTACTTTAAGTCGTTTGTCAAAAATGTCTCAAGGTTGATCTGTCACCGTACATGAAATTCTCTGACTAGAAAATCGATAACCCGCGATTTTGCCAACTCAAATAAACCCGTTAGATTCACTAGCTGCTCTATAATTATTCCCTCTCGTACACACGCATTTATACATACATACATACATACATACATACATACATACATACATACACACATACATACATACATACATACATACATACATACATACATACATACATATACACACATATACGTACTCATACAAACACATAAACGTATACATATGTACATATACACTTTCAGACATTATAGCATACATTAACCCGTATATTGACTCTTACTTTCAAGGATACGCTCTTGCAAGCCGCGAACAAGAAATAACAAAATACCTGATACACAACAGGATAGGGATGAAGGTAAAACACCCAGATGTGATAATTGATTCGGATATTGAAGAATAAACATCATAAACAGCTGTTAAAAATGTTATCACACAGCTTTCTATCAATGTGGTGTGATGCAGCAGCTATAACATTCGCCCCAATAGCACAGTAGTAGAAGTCAGTTGTCCAACGAAATCTGCAGGTATTACACCCGAACTATAACTTCACACACACATACACACACACTCATACATATATATATATATATATATA
>NC_068982.1:55819214-55825496 GCF_001194135.2 Octopus bimaculoides | reverse complement strand
ATATATATATATATATATATATATATATATATATATATATATATACATGCGTGTAAACCACAAATGCAACGACAGGATAGTCACGGCTAGAATGCCTTTAATTGTAGATTTGCTCGATCAGAGATGGCTTGAGGTCAAACAATAACATACATATTCGTACAAACAGAGATGTATACCAAGAGATATAAATATACCCACGTTTATATACATAGGTGTAGGAATGGCTGTGTGGTAAGAAGCTTGCTTCCCAACCACATAGTTCCGGGTTCAGTCCCACTGCGTGGCACCTTGGGCAAGTGTCTTCTACTATAGCCTCAGGCCGATCAAAGACTTGTGAGTGGATTTGATGGACGGAAAGTGAAGGAAGCCCCTCATATATGTGTGTGTGTGTTTGTGTGTGTGTGTGTGTGTGTGTGTGTGTCTGCTTGTCCCCCATCACCACTTGACAACCGATGCTGGTGTATTTACGTCCCCATCTTCTAGCGGTTCGGCAAAAGAAACCGATAGAATAAGTGTCAGGCTTAAAAATAAATACTGGGGTCGATTCATTCGACTAAAAATTCAAGGCAGTACCCCAGCTTGGCCGCAGGCCAATGTCTGAAACAAAGATAAAAGGTAAAAGGTATATAAATACACACACAGACACACACACATACATACGTACATGTACATACTCTTTCAAACAAGTTCTCACACGTTCCAAAATTACGCATGCAAATTAGAATGCATGCATACATACATACATACATACATACATACATACATACATACATACATACATACAGACATAGATACATATATACATACATGTTTATACTAGCAAGAATAAATAGGCACATAAAACATACAAACACCAATACACGTGTACAGCAAATATATTCACACCTCCACATATACATACACCAACTAAGTTTAGCCTTCCAAAAATGTTTTAAAAAATCTGTCATTGATTTACGTTGAAGTGACAAAGAACTATCACGTGTCCTTCTGCCATTGACTGGATAGAGTGTGGTACAGGGGTGAAGAAGGGTTTTTTTGTGAAATCAGGCCAAACATGAGGATTTTGCTAAGCTAGTTCATGGCCACAATAAAATAAAACCAACACACATTTACACACTCACGCAGCGGCTTTCGGCTTCGCTGTTTCCATTTCAAAAATTAAAGCACATTCATGTAATCTGAATTGTAGATTAACATATACAATTTTAGCCTCGCTGCGTCTTTTCCAGCTTTTTAACCCTTTTACTGGAAAAATCAGATATATCCAGTCAAAATTTCACTACCCTTAACTGGGGAAAGTAGTCTTATATACCAATCTATCTTTTGTAAAAGAATGTCATATCTTTTACTTGTTTCAGTCATTGGACTGCAGCCATGCTGGGGCACCGCCTTCGAGGACTTAGTCGATCGAATCACGCTCAGTTCTCATTTTAAACTTGATACTTATTCTATCTCCCTCGTTCTGCATAGCTGCTAAGTTACAGGAACATAAACAAACCAACACCGGTGGTCAAGCAGTGATGGAAGACAAACACAAACATAAAGTCACACACACACACACACACACACACACACACACACACACACATATATATATATATATATATATATATATGTACATACGACGGACTTCTTTCAGTTTCCGTCTAATAAATCCACTTGCAAGGCACTGGTAAGCCCTGGGTTGTAATAGAAGACAGTTGCCCAAAGTGCCACGAAGTATGATTGGGTCTGGAACTACGTGGTTGGGAAGCAAACTTCTTACCACACAGCCACGCCAGATATGTCTTAGGCAACGTATCTTGCTGAAAATACCAATTCTATTGTTTTTCGGTAGATATTTTAACATCCTTAGTGGAGTAACCACGAAATTTAATTTTGCAGTTAAAGAGTTAACAAATACAAACAAATATTATTTTTCCCTAGGTAGAAAAATTAAATTAAGATTTACATGACTATTGTTGTTTTTGCAGACGACCAGTAGCGACATAACAACCGAATCTTACTGACTATGATATATAGAACTTCAGTGCCATTTCTTGAAAAATGAGTAATTGTGATAGAAGCAGTATTTATAGTAAAAGGCAATCTTGATGCCCAAGTTAACGTGAATGTTTTGTTAGAACACCGAATATTGCGTTAGTTACATTATGAGAACCTCTCATATGGACTTGTGGTAGATAAAAGCATTTTTATTTATACCACTGACCAGCGAGAACCATCTGCTACAGCCACCGTAACTGCCGGAGCACCTGATTTTGCCTTGCTTTGGGCTCCTCGATTGAAGACTTCCGGCAGTGACATAACAGCCGAATCTCACTCTGCAGTATCTCTTCAGGTGTTGATGTCACAAATAACCATGGGCTTATTAAGAAATAATTAATAGCGACAGAAGCAGTGTTACTACCAAGAGACAATCTTTATGTCTGAGACTCATCAGATAACAAGTACTCATTTTATCTGCTCACCGAGTGGTTGATGGCTTATAGTTATTTATATCAGGCACAATCCAAATGTCAACTAAGGTAGATATACCCTTCTTTGCATAACAGTGCATTCACTGAAAACGTAGTTAATTAATTAATTAATTAATCAATGACGCACTACACAGTATTTATCGGATAATCTGAAATTTTAATTATGCTGATATATTTGTTATTATACATTGTCAAATATCTCAAATGAGACTAGGATTAAGAAAAAAAAGTGGAACAGTCAAGTCAAGGCCGTCTTAACAACGTAATAGACCCCTGGCATGGGAGCCTATAGATATTTTTATTTATAGAGAGCCACAGCATGTGTGTGTGTATGTCTTTGTGTTTGATCTTACCACCGCCTGACAACCGGTGTTGGTTTGTTTACGTCGGTGTAATCTAACAGTTCAGCAAAAGGAGACCGATATAGTAAGTACCAAGCTTTACAAAAAAGTAAACACTGGTGTCGATTTGTTCAGCTAAACACTTTAAGGCGGTGCCTCAGTATGACCGCAGTCCAATGAGTGAAACAAATAAAAGATAAAGATAAAGAGAGAGAGAGATAGATAGATAGATAGATAGATAGATAGATACATACATACATACATACATACATACATACATACATACACACACACACACATACATACATACATACATACATACATACATACACACACACACACATACATACATACATACATACATACATACATACATACATACATACATACATACGTATGTACGTACGTACGTACAGTACACGAACGGGATGCCGAATGCACTTTTGCCGGAGGGCAAGAAGCCGAAGCCAAGAAGCCAAACGGACACAATGCCGAACGGACAAGATGCCGAAAAGACATACAAAAATTAGAATATATAATGATCATTTTATTCCTACAAGATGAACATTTGACAGACTAAAATTGTCATTAAACTATGTAGGTGGGAATGTTTTCTTTTTTACATTATTGTGTCTGCTCGGCTTTATGTCCGTTCGGCATTGTGTCCGTTCGGCCTTATATCCGTTCGGCATTGTGTCCGTTCGACTTCTTGTCCTTCGGCAAGAGTGCATTCTGCTTCCTGTCCGCGCACGAAATAAATATAATTAGAAGCATTTCACTGCTATGGAAAGTCAGTGAAACAGTGTTAACTTATGAATACTTCATTGCCTTGGCTCTTCAAAGTCATTTATCTATAGAAATATTTTCTTATTTAGGTACAAATTTACCATGCCATCCATCAGAAGGTCCAGTCCTTGTTGTGGTGTTGTGGCTGGTGTTTATCAATGACCCTGAGAGCTATGCCATCGAAGCTCAAGCTCTTGATATGGCTTCCTATGCTGGGCAGATCAAAGGATAAAAGTTGAACTAATATGGGCCATCTCTTTCTAGAGGTAACAATGGGTTTGCATAGGGCCAACACTCCTATCTAGAAAAAGCAAAGTTACAGAAATATCAATGACAATTCAAAACCAACAAAACCCGAGAGAGGACTACTCAAAGTCGAGAACAGTGGGAAAAAGTCATCAATGGCCTATGCTTCACAAGGAGCGGTAGGCTTAAGTAAGTAAATGGATCCTAAATTCTTTGGTGTGGTTGAAGGGGCTCTCTCATGACATACACTGCCTCCTGGGTGTTTTTAGATCTGACGATACCCGATCTTTTCTAACAAGGGAGAAAGGGACAGAGGGAAAAAAAGAGGGTTTGAGAAAGAAAAATCGACTCCAGCGCAAGTCTAGTATTTCATTTATCGGTCCTAAAAGAAAAATTGACTTCGGCAAGATTTGAACTCACAACGCAGAAAATCGGAACGCTTACCGCAAAGCAATGTATTCGACGCTCTAACACAATGGCTTAGGTAGAGTGTTTTCCACCAACCTACACAGGCTTATACAGCACTCCAAAAGTGCCACCTCATAAAAGCCTCGCCCAGGGCAAACTGCACCTTTCTCCGTAGCTAAGACCGCCAATTAGCCGTCTTTTGTACATTGGAGAGCAGATGATAACATAATGTAGGGCATTATTGGTTTCGTAAAAATGAGCTGGTTTCAACAAGGAATTAAAATCTGCTCGCAGGGTGTTCACGTCCTCAGATCTTTCCTTCTGAAACTACATCGAGGACGATCGAGAGAGATCATGCGATTACTAAAAATAGTAACTACATCCCCCTTATATTACACTCTACTGTTTTAAAAATAAGTGATATATATCAATTAATGTAGTCTCAGATATAATTTCGTTTGAAAAAAATGAAGATGAAATTGTGGCGGCTGGAATGCTTTGATGATAGGTTTACTACAACAGAGATGATAGCAATTAAAAAAATCAACAACAGATATATCATCAAGCCCATTAAGATATACTTATATGTTAATATTATCTTATAGAAATAGTAACGAAATCTCCAACAAACGACAAATCACATAGAACTCTAGATATGTAGAATAAACGATTCTTTGGTTATTAAATGTATAAAATCGTGTGTAAATATCAGAAAAATAAGAGATAATATTGTATTACTATATGGTTTTGAATATAAACGTGTATTAAATAGATTTTTTAAATACAAACTTATATAATTATAGGTAAGTTTATAAAAGAAACACGTTGGTTGATGTCGTCCTAGATACAGTACATCTAGCGGAAAAATTAGAATGGTTGTAGGTAGAATTAATGCCTCTAACGATAAGTCTGTTCGATCAAAACTAACGTAGGTCTAAGCAACAGTAACAGCCGTGATATGGTTGAGTGAAGATGGAATAGAAAATTAGATCAGTGGCACTGTAAAGCAGTGGTTTTTAACAAGGGTCCATATGGCCCCTGGGATTCACATAATATTTGGGGGAATCCACGCAAGCAAAATAGTAATATGGGGATCCACAGTATTATTTTAAGGGCCCATGAAAAAAAATTGCTTTAGATGTACTTATTGCCAGAAACAGCTAGATATCTATCTCCAACGCTTAACATAGTTTTATATGGTTCTTGTTAGCGTATGCGAATGAAAGTATAGAGAACAAAATAGGAATTTGAATGGCTATGGGTGTCCACCGGAGTAAAATAGTAATCAAAGGAGTCCATAGTTTTAAAGCATAAAATTGTTACAATGTAAACACATTTGTTTCCATATCACATAATGAGAACAATAAAACAATAACGTTGTCTTCTGGTTTCCCACGGGCCAATCACTGATTCGCAATGTTTCAGACAGCGAGAATGGCAAGTATGTGTCTTAACTCAATGCAGAGCAAATACCTTGAAGGACATCGTTTGCAAACCACATACATACATAGACATTCATACATATGTACGCAAACGTATATACATACATACATACACACATGTACAAGCGCACGCACACACATACACACACACCCAACAACAACAATACACACACACACGCACACATCAACATAACACAATCTGCAAAATTCACTTTTAAAATATGCACTTTAAAGAGGATTATGACGAAACAAAGTTGGTTGTGGGAGGGAAGAGGCACCAAATTGTAGTCATATCAAGACTTCGTAGATGTAAAAAGCATCACATTTACGAATGATTAAATATATTTACCAGTTAGATATGAATATAAAATGTAAAATCATTCGATAAAAATATGGGACCATCCACGGATATTCTGGTAGTATTAATGTATATTAATATTAATATATTGCACTTCTCTTTTTTCTTCCACCGAGAGAAAACTAGAAAATAAAAGAAATCATTCTCTTCCCAGAAGTACATAGAGTCTCCCTTCCTCTCTCTCTCTCTCTCTCTCTCTCTCTCTCTCTCTCTCTCTCTCTCTC
>NC_068982.1:55813025-55818120 GCF_001194135.2 Octopus bimaculoides | reverse complement strand
ATATATATATATATATATATATATATATATAATCATTACTTTTACTTGTTTCAGTAAATTTCGCCGAGGTCACCGTTGCCTTTCATCCTTCCGGGGTCGATAAATTAAGTACCAGTTGAGTACTGGGGTCGGTGTAATCGACTTAACCGTCCCCCAAAATTTCAAGCCTCGTGTCTAAAGTAGACAGGATTATTATTCGTTTAAGTCATTGGAATGCGGCCATACTGGGGCACTGTTTTCAAGGGTTTAGTTCGAACAAATCGACCCCAATACATTTTTAACCCTGGTACTTATTCTATCAGCCTCTTTTTGCTGAGCTACTCGGTTCACGGAGACGTAAACAAACCAACACGGTCGTCAAGCGATGGTGGGGAAGAAACACACACACACACAAAGACACACTTAAGCGTATGCATGTGTGCATATAAGCCAGGCTCCTTTCAGTTTCCGTTTACCAAATCCACTCACGGTCAGCCCGGGGCTATAGTAGAAGACGCTTGCACAAGGTGCCATGCAGTGGAACTGAACCTAGAATCATGCGGTTGGGAAGCAAGCTTCTTACCAGAAAGCCACGCCAGCGCCTATAATACATACATACATACATACATAAATACATAAACACGTACGTACGTACATACATACATAAATACATAAATACATAAACACGTACGTACTACATACATGCATACATACATACGTACATACATACATACATACATACATACATACATACATACATACTGTAACACAGTGCCTAAGTACCAATCTTGAGAAATTAGGCTTCTCAAAACCAGAAAGGAGAAAGCTGATTCCAAGACTACAGATCGCAGCCATCACTGGCACTGTAAAACTCTGTAAAACTTTCCAGAAGTTTATCATTTAAGTATATATGAGAATGTCTAAACAGGCAATTACGTGCATGAGAATACATACATAAAACAAAATATACAAATCTGCATTTATACATACATACATACATACATACATACATACGTACATACATACATACATACATACATGCATACACACATACACACATGCATACATACATACATACATACATACATACATACATACATACATGCATACATACATACATGTCATGGACTCTCCCGTCGTTAGATGGTGTATGAGGGTTCGGCAATTTCTTGGCGAACAACCACACAGAGTTTTTGTTTATAGTGATCAAATGTTTGTGCGCACATAAGCTCGCTCCCTCCCATCAAATCGACATTACCTGTACAGGTGCACCGTGTGCCACATATCAGATGACGAAATGATCACAGAGCAACGCCCAGTTTTTGAATCGAACCCACGATGATCAAATATTATGTGTGTGTGCATATATTTATACATATATTATGTACATATACATACATGTATGTAAGTATTTTATGTGTATATTTATATTTTTTTTCTAGCAGAGGTACCCGATGTTGCCCGGTATAACTCTCAATGGAATAGCCGTTCAAATGAACCGAAAGACTTCTATCAAACACGACAATAGCAGTAACAATTTACAAGTGTTGGCCCTAAAGAGGGCCTTTGAACGTTCACTATGAAATATCTCTGCGGCGGTGCTGCCAGCAAATATGACTCTGATGGGAACAATTTAATCTTGCTGGCCCTGAAGAGAGCCTTGAATCGTTCAATCTTAAAAGTTTCACCGGTGGTGCTGCTAGAAAAGACGAATCCAGTGATAACAATTTATAGTTGGTGTCCGTGAAGAGAGTCTTTTAACGTACACTTTGAATTATCTCAGCAGCGGTGCTGCCAGCAAAGATGAATCCGATGGTAACAATTTAAACTTGGCGGCCCTGAAGAGGGCCTTGGATCGTTCACTCATAAAAGTCCAAGTGGCAGAGCTGTCAGTAAAATCGACTCCGAATAGAGGTGGTGGTCCTTAAGAAGTCCTTCACACCACTTTGATGTGTCATATTTGCTTTGCTTGTTATTTGTGAATGTAACATAGAAAAGCATGTGAAAGTCGGTGGCCACAAAAGCAGTTTTGACAAGATCACGCTGAAACGTCAACAAAATGTGTAAATAAGATGTGGGGAAAAGTAGATTAATTAAGTTAAAACTACGAAACATCGATAGCGAAGAGTGATAGCAGCATATAATTGCGGAAAACGGAGACATTGAACATTTATAACGTATAGCAAAAGCTATCTCAGAGGCGTACGTGGTATTGTCAAAAGGACAAAAATAGCACACGGATACAGCAAATGTAAGCACTTATACAAAAGAAAACAGCGATTACTTGTTGGCGGATAGGGCGTTTCTAAGCATATCCTTCCTTCGTCTTTTGTGGAGGGTTTTTTTCTTTTTTTTTTTTCAGAGAGTGAAAGGAGTAAGAAGAACAAACATCTTTTATTGTTATTTCTTACTATTATCCTTAGTAGATTATTAAATGGAAAAAGCAAAAAGTGGGGTTATGAGAACTCAGAAAGTTAAACGTTATGTGGTGGAAGAGGCATTGTTCAGAAGTAAGACATGATAAATGCGATAAAAGAGAAGCAGACGTGGGCATTAATATTTTAACTGAGAATATCTAAACTCTATGGGAGAAATAAGGACCATTGTGACTTTTGCACTGTGTTAGTAAATGGGAAATTTACCTTTTTTGTTTTAGGTGTAGAATAGTGAATGTGTATGCGAAAATAAGTACTGAATATATTTACATTTGTTTTCTTCGCATTTCATATTTTATATAACTGTTTCAGATTCCTGGACTTAAACCTAGAGAGTAAACTCAGTACTTGTACGTCATCTTAGCTTTGTAAATAGTTTTGACGATATATGTGATTAATAACATATGTTAGTATATGATTTGAAAAGTAAGGGATATTACTCCGAACTAACGACAAAATAGAATGAACCTCCATGCACTGAATTAGCATTTTTATAATGAACCAGAAGGTATTAAAGATTTTTCGGGATAAAACGTGCCTTGTTCATAAATATATGATGTAGAGTTGCTGATGTGTTTGCTTGAGCATCAGGTTTTTGCGGTTCTTTTACATAATCAAAGAGAATCAAATTTATAGGGGGGAGAGAAAAATAGGTTTACCTCTATCCCATAGTTGTAGACATGGCTGTGTATTCAGAAGCTCGCTTTGCAGCCACGTGGTTTTGGGTTCAGTCCCACAGCGCGACACCTTGAACAAGTGTCTTCTACTATAGCCCCGAGCTGCCCAATGCCTCCTGAGTGGATTTGGTAGACAGAAATTGTGTCGAAGCCCGCCGTATATGTGTGTATGTGTTTGTGCTTGACACACATCTCACCGCTTAACAGCCGGTGTTAATTTGTCTACGCCCCTGTAATTTAGTGGGTCGGTAAAAGAAATTGATAGAATAAGTACCACACTTTAAAAAAAATAATAAGTCCTGGGATCGATTTGTTCGACTAAACCCTTCTAGGTTGTGCCTCAGCATAACCACTGGCCAATGACTGGAACAAATCAAAGGCAAAAACCAAAAGATTCCTAGAAGTCATCTGAAACATTTCATAGAAACCATCATATTTTCATTAGCAATCAATCTATTTTGTTATTGTTCTTTATTGATTTCTAATTTTCTTCTTTTCTATTTTTTCCCATATTTCAGGCCATTTTATGGCAATTTGAAAAACTGGCGAGTCGTCTTGGCTGAGGGAAACTTAGAGGTGAAAAGTGGGTCTGAAGTTTATCGCAAACTATCAAGAATTATCAGTGTAAGTTTAATCCTTCACGTATCTTTGAATCTGCACTCCTCATCTTTTACTTTCTACTTCTATTCTTGTTTCCACCTTTAATACTTCAAGCGATTTGTGCACTTTTAATGAATTTTTTATTTCTTTTATCCTATAGATATCAACTCTACACATAGTTTAGGTTGTGTTTATTCCTTTGCCTGTGCTGTGTATCACGTGATACATTGTACGTATTTCCCTGGCGTCCATGCATCATATCACTTATGATACACAATCCCGATTTTTTTCTACCACCTGAGTAACTAGGGATTTATTAAAGTAAACCTATATGTTACTCAGAACGTGTACAACACCTGCAAACTAAAAGTCTGGAAAGAAGCATCTACATACATACAAAAAAAGCGTGGATGTGTAGGACATATTTATGGAAATGGTTTGGAAAGGCAAAGAGTTAAAGAGAATTTTAACTTAGATGTCTTATGGAGCAGAACTGACGATATATGTGATTAATAGCATAATATGTTAGTATATGATTTGAAAGGTAAGGGATATTACTCCGGACTAACGACAAAATACAATGAGCCCCCATGCACTGAATAAGCATTGCTATAGTGAATTAGAAATCATCTATTTTTCCTATTTAATTACACTGTAACATTTTTGTCTTTGGTCAGTAACTGTTATTTCCTATTTGCTTCTATCTAGAAATCAGTGGAAATGACTACTATTCCCTTCAAACTTTGCTTTTGCGACCTGAACATCAATATTTTCCATTACATTTCAGACAGATTCAGTGCTGAGTTGCTGAAGCAGAAATGTCGTTATAGCAAATATACTGCTCAATGCCACAGGTTTCCTTGTGGACGCTAAACAAGAGTTAAATTCACATCAAAGAATGAAACAGAATTCTCCGTAAAGGAATGCGGAGACGGTAGATGTGAAATATGCAACAACAACACTAACTACAAATATATAGACGGGGACACCCACATAAAATTTAAGAGTGGATTCTTACTCAAAGTAAATGCAAATATGAACTGCAAGACACAAAATTTCATATGCTGCATTGCTTGCCCCAAATGCAAGGAGAATTATATTGGAGAAACCAATAATTCCCTTTGCCAACGCGCAAGAATTGATAGACAGCATATCCCACAAGAGGAGCTAAGGAAAATCTCACTGAGGAAAATCTCGTACTTCAATTCGCACGAGTCTCGGCTCGTACAGCAAATTACTCGTACAATGGGGCACACGTACTCACGTACTGCAAGGTTCTACTATATATATGTGTGTGTATGTGTGTGTGTGGGGGGGGTGTCTATATGTTTGTGTGTATATATATATGTATACATATACATATATATATGCATAAATATATATATATATATATATATATATATA
>NC_068982.1:55805628-55810644 GCF_001194135.2 Octopus bimaculoides | reverse complement strand
TTATACACATGTGGTGTAATTTTTCTGAATTTTCAGATTTTTTTATATGCTAGGCCACTTGATTTTAAATTGAATTAATATTCAATTTATCACCCTCTATATATAAATAATAATTTAAATAGTTATGTTCTCCAGCCGGCAACATATACTGCAGTGAATTATTCTCTGCAGAATTGTTTCCGGAATTTGGCGCGCCAGAGCTGAGGCATTTTGAAAAATAACCCCAATGTAATCGGTAGAACTGTACGCAATTCTTATTTCATGAAGATAATTCGTGTATAGTTCTGCAAATTATATTGATTCTAGAACGATTGTGCTGATGAGAACACGGATGTTGTTACGTAAGTAAAACGTTAATGTTCGAAAGCGCGGTATACACAATTAATTCTTTATTCTGTATATTTCTCATGTTGTCTTGTTCTGGTGTTTTGCGAAATTTTTCTGGAGAACATTATTTTTTTTGTGGTTGGGTCGTTGATGACCTCTTTCTAGCATATTGGATGTCCACTTAGTGGACATCCCTTCTTATACACATGTATATATATAAATATATATATATAGATATGCAGGGCAGGGAATCGTCAATTAGTAATAATTTATGATTATAAATATATATATATGTAGATATACATATATATATATGTACATGAATATATATATATATATATGTATATGTATATATGTGAAACGATCGTAAGATAATTTAAAACCTAATTCAAAATTTTTAAACTGACATATTTATTATTATTATATTATATATTTATACTTATACATATTTACATAGATTTTTACATATAGTTTTAATACAACAATTACTCTACATATGTATATATCTTTCCGATGAATTTTCCAATATTGATTTCCTGATATTAATAATAATATATTATTATTATTATATATATATATATACACCAGTGTACGAGTAGCTGCTTGAAATTTCCACAGCCGCCAGATTTGGTTATTAGTACCTTGCACAGTATAATGTTAATAAACTGGTACCAGTTACCTGTTTTTCATTTAATTACTTAATTTAATTATTTGATGTTCGTTTAATTTAGAGTGTGTTGACCAAGTTAATCACCCCTGGACGGGAAAATCAGTAATTAGGAAAGACTTTGGATCCAAAGGTTCTGGAAAATCGATGTTGCATGTATGTGTGTGTGTGTGTGTGTGTGTGTGTGTGTGTGTGTGTGTGTGTGTGTGTGTCTGTGTGTGTGTGCCGGGACACTAGATGTGTTATAAAACATTGTTTGATAAGTTCTCAGCACATGAAACTAATGGTAGAACATAAAAACATATATTGTGTTTATTAAATAATATAAATATATATAAATATATGTGTCTGTGTATGTATGTATGTATGTATTATATAAATATGTGTGTCTGAGAGAGAGAGAGAGAGAGAGAGAGAGAGAGAGAGAGAAAGGGGAAGATAGGAAGAGACAGAAAAATATCATGACAGACAGAGATCATCCCGTTCATTCACCAAGCTTAGATCCTCAATATTTTTAAAGTTGTTTTTTTCTATTTTTATTATATTTATTTATTTTGCCTATAAACGAATCTCAGTTCGAGTTTAGTTACGAATATAACCATTTATTTATTTATTTAACACAATTTCCAATGTAATTGTTTCAATTTTTCTTCTAACGTTCTTTTTACTTTTTTATCCTTTTACTTCCATCTATTAGCATCCCGGTTACGAACGGGCCAGCAACTTCCCGAATGATATTGCAATGTTACAACTTGATGAACCAGTTAATACTTACGATACTAACATTCGGATGGCTTGTTTACCGCCATTAGAGACAACTCAGTTATTCAAAGAAAAGAATTGCTGGATCAGTGGCTGGGGTGAAACTAGAGGTAAAATTTGATACTTAAACATTATCTGTATTTCATGTGCAATGACTATTTCCGACTTCGTTATGTTTACTATTATCATTATTATTATTATTATTATTATTGTTATTATTGTTGTTGTTGTTGTTGTTGTTGTTGTTGTTGTTGTTATTTACTTTTAATCTGCATGTTTGTTACAATCACTCGCCGAGACACACCCAGCGTCATAGAGCGAGTGAAGGCCAAGAGATTTTACAGAATTACTGAACGCTTGGGGAGGGCAAGTGGTAGGGGCAGTAGCGAAATATCTTCATGTAATACAACGCATACATTTAAATTGATAGTGTTTTTCTAAGGATGTGGGCAGTACTTGTCAGCACAATCTTTAGGATTTTTCTGAGACATGGTTCTCCTGGGATATTTATCTAGATGTTTCTGACATCCCTTTCTTATCATACCTAGGGCACCCACAATAACAGGAACGGTTCTCACTTTAAGTTTCCACATCTTTTGTATTTCAATTTTCAGGTCCTTATCTTTACTTAATTTGTCAAATTCCTTTACAGATATATTTTTATCAGTGGGAACCCTTACAATTATTAGTTTACAAGTATTTTCTTCTCTGTCTTTAATGCCTATGTCTGGTCGATTAGCCTGGATTTTTCTGTCGGTGTTGACTGGAAAATCCTAGAGGATCGTGACATTTTTACCTTCAACGACTGGCTCAAGATGATGTTCATACCAGTAAGCAGGAGTGCTGATTTTGTAGTGTTACATATTTTCCAATGTAAATACTGTCCTACCCTATCGTGGCGATTTTAGTATTCGTTTAGTGTCAGCATAGGGCATCCCGAGACGAAAAGGTCTATTGTTTCATCAAATTTACCGCAGAATCTGCATTTAGGGTCAGAACGATAGCCTGTTAGTTTTTGGTAAGCAAGCTTTGATTTTGTGCCACCAATATGAAACTTTCAGTCTCTGCTTTCAGTCCTCAGCTTCTCAGTCACTGACGGGATGTTACTTGGTCTACATCAGCATTTCGGCTTCGAAGTATATACTGTCCATGCAGTGGTTTTTGACTGACCACTCCTCAATTTATCTCTGCCCGTTCTTTTTTGCAGTCTGTTTGATCCGTTTTGCTTGTGTTGTGGCAGTGGTTTCAGGTTCTTCATCTAATTCAGGGATAATGCCAAGTTCCCTTGCGAATTTGCAAGCTTCCTTGACAATAGAATGTGACTTTTTGCTGCTTTCGTGTTTGCACATAAGCGGCAGTTTCCAGTCTTCTGTACTAGATAAGTACTTGTTCATTGCTATTGTGGAGGTCTTACAGCTCAGTTCTACCTGCATCATTCTTCTTCCCCTATTACTTCTAGGTAGGTGCAGACGATCAACGTCTGCTTTTGAGTAGAGCATGTTCTTAGATTTTAGTAGTTTTCTTTTCTTGTCCAGGCGTTGCAGTTCTGTAAGATTCCAGTTAATGATGTTCAAACTGTATTGGGCTACTGGAAGAGTCATTGTGTTAATGGCTTCGATGCGATTTTTGGAGTTGAATTCAGTTTTTAATTCGTTGGAGTTCTGTAAGATTATTATTGTTGCTGTTGTTGTTGTTTTTGTTGTTGTTGTTATTATTATTATTATCAATTTCTGTCTTTGTTTCTATGTTTCCTTTTGCCGTTAATCATTTTTTTCTACCATAGGCAAAAGGCCTGAAATTTTTGTGGTGAGAAGGTTAGTCTATTACACACACAGAGAAAATCATTAGCATTAATGATTAATCCTTGTCAAGAAAAGCAAAGAAGATAACTTTGAACTTCATGTTAATTACATTACTTGCAAACATGTATCTTGAGAAACCTGTTACTGATCCTCTATCTCGCCTGCAATCAACATATTAATTGGTTGATTCTCTTTCAGTTCTAACATCAAATTGATCAAATCACTGATTCCGTAAACTTAAGGCACTCAGTGTGGGTGAGCTCCCCTCAGTATACTTTATTTTCTTTTTTTACTGTTCCCCCCACCTCAACATTAGTATAAGACAATAGAGTAGTAATACTGGCCAGCTCTAAGCTGAGCAACTAAATCGCTTGACTTTCTGACATTCTGCTTCTTCGCTGGTCCATGCTGCTTGTAACTCCAATCTAGAAGTGATTTTTTTTTTCCGCTCTGGTTATCCTCGGAATAGTAACCGTTAGTGAACCAGTAGAAGCTATGTTTCTTACTCTTAAGGATTGTTGTTGTATTACTGCCTCTACTGTTGTTCACTCTCTTCTTTCATCTTCTGCTTGTTCTCCTTTGAACAGAAAAGCCAAGAGTAGTTCGATTCTGGCAAAACCACAGTCAAGAGAACGGCCTTGAACGGATCGACGAGGAAAAGAAAACCCTGTTGAGCTTGACTTTAATCCGACTTTTGAGAGGGCACACAACTGGCATAGCATACAATGCAGCATTCGCATTACTGCACGCGGGCCGCCGGTCTCGGTGGCATAGCCATGCCCTCGTGGGCCGCCCGTCTTCGGCTGACCGGTCGTGTGCCGAGGTGTCTTCCTATCTTTCCTCGCAATGGGGACCATTCTGGCAAAGCCTTGTGTTCTTTGGATGCCATTAAATTATACATATTCATGTAGACCCACGCATCTACATGTTGTTGCAAGTTAGCTTCGCACTCACCATCGTATCACAGAAGTTACGGAGAGTTACCGGTCAACGTCCGTATTGATGTTCCTAGTGGTGATCCTAGAGTTTTGAACCACTATATGTTGTGGCACCAGTATGTGTATAGATGTATGGTGTACCAGTTCCGCCTATATTCTTACAATGTCTTCGGGGATAAACATGCTTCCAAATGCTCTGCAACGGTCGATAAACCACGTATTGTATCACACACCGGCTAGTGTTTTCTCTAAATGTTTCTTACATGCTATATTGAAGTACCCACTCCGAAACAGGTGTACATTATTTCCCTTCTCACCCATTCCTCTGTAACATACACTTTCCACTTTTCTTCTTTCTTTCTTCCTTTTTTTTTAGCCCAGTGTCTTTCTCTGGCTTGCAACACTTGCCAATGAGGAGTTACTGTTGTTACTGTTGTTGTCTTTGTTGTTAAAATTAACGTTTTCAATTATTTGTTTTCTCATTTTTATTTGTAAAATATTTATTTTATAAATGTGTTTA
>NC_068982.1:55800577-55805253 GCF_001194135.2 Octopus bimaculoides | reverse complement strand
ACAGCCTGCCCGTGAAATTAACGTGCAAGTGGCTGAGCACTCCACAGACACGTGTACTCTTAACGTAGTTCTCGGGGATATTCAGCGTGACACATTGTGACAAGGCTGACCCTTTGAATTACAGGCACAACAGAAACAGGAAGAAAGAATGAGTGAAAGTTGTGGTGGAAGAGTACAGCAGGGTTCACCACCATCCCCTGCCGGAGCCTCGTGGAGCTGTAGGTGTTTTCGCTCAATAAACACTCACAACGCCCGGTCTGGGAATCGAAACTGCGATCCTATAACCACGAGTCCGCTGCCCTAACCACTGGGCCATTGCGCCTCCACATACAATCATGTAGAGCTCTGTTAAAAACATTCGCTCCTCACAAAGACAACTACAATAATAATACTCCTTTCTACTAAAGGTACAAGGCCTGAATTTTAGAAGGAAGTGGGTAGTCGATTACATTGATCCCAATGCTCAACAGCTACTTTATTTTATCGATCCCGAAAGGATGAAAAGACAAGTCGACTTCGGCAGAATTTGGAGTCCGTTAGCAACGGACGAAATGACGCTAAGCAAATTGTCCAGCGTGTTGATGATTCTGCCAGCTCACTGTCGCCTTAATGGTTTCAAATTTTGTCATAAGGTCAGCAATTTTGGAGGAGGGGGCAACTAATCGGTTATATCGACCCCAGTGTTCAACTGGTACTTATTTTATCGACCCTAAAAAGATGAAAAGGAAAGTCGATTACGGCAAAATTCGAATCTTGAACGTAAAGAGCCGCCTTAATAACAATAATAATAATCCTTTCTACTAAAAGCACAAGGCGTGAAAATCGGAGGAAGGAGACTAGTCGATTACATCGACCCCGGTATTTCACTGGTACTTATTTTATCGATCCCGAAAAGATGAAAGGTAAAGTCGACCTCGGTGGAATTTGAACTCAGAACGTAAAGGCGGACGAAATGTCGCAAAGTATTTCGCCCGGTGTGCTAACAATTCTACCAGCTCGTCGCCTGAAGAAGAAGAAGAAGAAGAAGAAGAAGAAGAAGAAGAAGAAGAAGAAGAAGAAGAAGAAGAAGAAGAAGAAGAAGAAGAAGAAGAAGAAGAAGAAGAAGAAGAAGAAGAAGAAGAAGAAGAAGAAGAAGAAGAAGAAGAAGAAGATAAGGATCATGATGTCGAAGTTGTCTGAGATATCTAGAAAAAAGATTATAATTTTATAATGCAATGCCGTATCGTCGGCACTGCATATTGTCGGTAATTATTTTATCGGCTTCTGTCGAAATTACATGTCTTCATGCTTTCCCCAACCATCCCTTCATTTAAACAAAAATAACACTTTAATATTTCGTCCTTGCATTCAGGAAGTGGTGAAACGAATGGGTTGAACGAATTACAAGTCAACATTGTACCGAACGGAGCGTGTAAATCCATGTGGGGCCGAGTGGATATCAGCGTTTTAGACCAACAAGTGTGTGTTGGATACGGAGACACCGGCGCTTGCTACGTAAGTATACTCCAGTCAAAATCAAATGAGATCCTTAGATTTCGTATTTCACGTTACAGATGCTTCTAGCTCTCGTGTTTGCGACAGTTTCATCCAAGTTTACACAGCATACACACACACACACAAACACACATACATACATACATACATACATACATACATACATACGTACATACGTACATACGTACGTACATACATACATACATACATACATACATACATACAGGCGTGTGTTTCCTAAACACATGGTTCTGCTGCGTGGCACCTTGGGCATGTGTCTTTTCTATAGCATCGGGCCAGTTAGAGCTTTGTGAGTGGATTTGGTAGGCAGAAACTGAAAGAAGCCCGTTATGTGTGTGGGGGTGCGTGTGGGGGTGTATGTGTGTGTGTGTGCCCCCACTATCACTTGACAACCGATGTTAGTGTGTGTACGTCCCTGGAACTAGCAGTTCGGCAAAACAGGCCGATAGAATAAGTACTAGGCTTACATAAGTCCTGGCATCTATTTCTTCGACTAAAGACCCAATAAGGCGGTGCCCCAGCATGGCCGCATGTCAAATGACTGGATAAAATAAAAGAATAAAAGAATATATATATCGTCTGTAGTATAGGAGAACAACTGATGGTACTGGCATACGATGCTTGAAGTTCTATTCTCTTTAGCAAGAAAAAGATTTTGGTAAATAAAAAGAAAGATGTAGGGAAGTTGGGAATTTTATGCACCATGTGCAGCTTTAATGGGAGCTTAAATCTGCAAGTTGATGAGATTATTGCTCTCTAATGAACTGAAGGGTCGAAGCAACAAAATCAGCGTAGTGCTATACTGGGACGGTAGGTTAGGATTTATAAAGGCGTAGAATACACACACTAGAGACAACGAACGCAACGAACCTATTCGTTTGCCCTGCTGTTTTTTTTTTAGATATATCTAAAGGCATTGAGTCTTTGTCCACTGTTCATATCTATATGAGGCACATCGGCGTGCTAAAAAAATCTATATACTATCAAATGAACCGAAGTAACATTGAAGATTACGAAGTTAGACATATTCACATAAAAAATACATATACGTAAATATATCTATATCCATAAAAGAGCTTTGCTCGTTTATTAAGCACCGGGCGTGACTATTACACTAAAAAAAAATAAATTGAAGAAACCTCGTCGTCTCTCGCAGTCGAATAAGACTTGCTTCATGTAGCCACGAGCATACACAGATACCTTGTCTGACTTAGCATCCTTAGCCCAACGGAACATGAAAAATCCTGGAGGCAGAGGGCTACACTCCATTACTTGGCTGGTACTTTGTTTCGTCGACCACAAATGAATGAAAACCATATTTGACCTTTGTTGATGAAACTCTATACATAAACAAATACGAGAAGGCATTTTATCCGACGCTCTAACAATTCTGTCAATGCACCTCAAATTGAAAATAGAACGTGGTCTATGGAGGAATTTCTATAGTAAAATTATATATTGTCGTTTGCAACTGAAAGTAGGTAGGCAAGTTTAAAACTAAATTGATAAATCTGAACACTTGAAAATCTAATTTGTCTGCATGGTTCTCAACGTTATATGAAACTTTCTAGATCGATTTATAATTTGGTGCATTTATATTTATAATCTGTTGGGTGTATCTGATCCACCAAAAGAACATGGTTGCATAATTTAGGATAAAGACTATTTTAGTAAAGAAAAGAAAACGGAAGCAGTCAAGATGCAATATATTTCAATGTATGTTTGAATAAAAACTACACTAACATAGAAGGAAAATGTAATTATTTAATTATATTATATTATTTTTAATTTCAGGGCGATTCTGGTGGTCCTTTAATGTGTGAAGTGAATGGAACTTACTATCTCGGCGGTGTCATGTCCTGGCTCATCAACAACTGTTCAGCAAGAGGTTTCCCCAACGTATTTACTCGCGTACAAAGTTACTTGGACTGGATACATGGTAACATTGATTACTATCACTGGTGGCGCTACAGTTAGACACCGGTATTTCTAGAACATAGCGACTTATGAAATTTAAAACAGATTAAAGTAAAACATTGAATACAGTAGTGTTAACATGTAACAAACCAAATACTACCACTGTTGTATCAAAGATATATTTATATGACAATAAGCGTATATATATGTATATGTTGTGGTGATTGAAATCTTTCACGAACAACTGCAGTTTACATATTGCTCTTTGGGGACAAAGAGACAGTAAACAACAAAAACAATCAGTTAAAATTGAAATGAAAATTTTCAAAAGAAAATAATGCAAAAAATTGGATGGACGGTGATTGAAATATTGTGATAAAAAAATATTATTGAAGTTTAATGAAGACTTATCGATTTCTAATCGAAAAAAATTGTTACTTGAAGTGTATTTTGTAAAAATGAAATAGTACAACGTTTTTAAAAAATTATATCAAATATGCACCATATCGTTGTATTAAAAAAATACTTGAAATGCTATATATATTGTACACACACATTGCACATAACTAAAGTCGATGTGTTACAGACAGCGCAAAAATATATTTATTCTTAAATAATCAAGAGATGGCAAATATAATGAAGCTGCCACTTAAAGCATTTTAAGCATAAGTTGGAATTATTTCACTGTGTGAGACACATGTAAATATTACGAAACCAGTGGAGTGTTGGTAGATAATTAATCAAACTAACATCAAAGATTTTAGTTTGATCTATCAACACAAACATGCATTTTTGTTCTTACAGTAATCAGGCTTTCAATTTGTATATGTGCACGTCTTTGACGATATAAGAATTCAACAGTACAAAAAAAAATGATTTTATATTTATACGTGGGCATGAGCGTGTATGAATACGCATATGTGTGATTTTCAAATGCATTCCTAAATTTAAGTATTCTTAATAATTTAGTGAATAGAATATGTTCAAAGAATGATTATTCATTATTTGCATTCCAATTTTTTTCCTTCTTTCTATAACTTAAGTCTCTTGAACTCTATTTTTTTAAAAATCCCAACCGTTCTGCATTTCATCCTCTAATTATCTTTATAAATGAATTTTCTCTACTTTCTATTTTTCATCTCTCCATCCTTCCTTCTCTCTCTCTCTCTCCCTCTCTCTATCTCTCTCCCTCTCTCTCTCTCTCACTATCTATCTATCTATCTATCTATTTATATATATATATA
>NC_068982.1:55789401-55800113 GCF_001194135.2 Octopus bimaculoides | reverse complement strand
CACACACACACACACACACACACACACACACACACACACGCATATCTATAAGTTATAAAAACTATCTAAGACAGCATACCCTGCCGGCTAGGGTACATTTACATCAGTAACAAATTAAACTGTTTCAATAATTATCCAGAGAAAATGTAACGCTCTTTTTACTACTTTTTCATTAGTTTATATATTTTTTAAATAAAATTATACGAGACTTTCTTCTTCCGTATTACCATTACAATGTGAATGTGCTAAACGACAGTGTATGTATTTTATAAACTTTAATTTATCAGAAGATTGTGATATATATAAATATTATATATAATGTCCGATTCGTAAATCAGAAAAATGAGCTTGCACCGTATATGTAACAGAGTATGTAACTTTAATATAAAGATCCTTGTATTACAGACAGACAATGTTACCAATTGGTTTCATGCAAAATTAAAGCTCCTTACAAGGAAGAGTGATCATGCGATTGTGGGGCATGTTTGACAAGAAAATGTAAAACTAGAGCTCTTTTGCTTCGAAGATGCAAAAATTATTTCGATTAGACAGAATATGTTTGCATCTTCAAAGCAGAGAACTTCTAGCTATACATTTTCTTGTTAAACACTTCCGACAGCTGAAAAATCAGCCTTCCTTTCTAAGAAGGTTTAATTCTATCGGAAACAAATATCATTTGTCTGTAATTCATAGTTCTAAATTTATAATTTTGTAATCAGAGTGTGTGTGCGTGTAATATATATATATATATATTTACTATGTATAACTCTGTGTGTGTGTGTGTGTGTGTGTGTGTGTGTGTGTGTGTGTGTGTGTGTGTGTGTGTGTGTGTGTGTGTGTGTTACATATTTATAGAACAAGTTTTGATGGAAACATTTTTTAACTATTCATTGTGATTTCGTATTCGATATTTAAAAGCGAAAATAATTTTTTCGTGCAAATATAATGGAGGTTTCTTTTTTCGTAACGAATCAATAAATCCCCAAAGTGGTAGAGTCTTGAATATCTCTTACTAATAATGATATACATTAAAGTAACCATTCCAATAAAATTATATGTTCTTAAGCAGATTAAAACATTTGATGTGTCTCTTCATTAGTAAATTTAGAACGAGGCTGAATATTTAAATTCAGTCTCATGCAGAGGATGGATCCGCATTTCTTCACTGGAAATCATTTGATTGATCGATCAACGTGAGAAATACGAAAGAACGCTTGTGGAACCTAAATGGAGCTTATGAAAATATCACCCCATTGTAGACATAATAATACGGATTTTTAACAGCGATACGAGACCATAAATTTTGGAGAAAGACATTGTCGATTTAATTGACCTAGTACTTGACTAGTATTTATTTTATCGACACCAAAAGGGTGAAAGAAATTGAAGGAGGATTTAAACTCAGAACGTCAAGAAACGTAATTAAATGCAACAAGGGATTTTGTCTGCCAGTTTACTGATTCAAACATGTACGCTATGTCAGTTATGTTGTGGCTGGGATGTTGCACTCACAATCGTGAGATCATTGTTTCCAGTCCCGGACCGAGCGGTGAGTTGTACTCTTGAGCAAAACGCTATATTTCAAGTTACTCTGAGACCACTTCGACAGCTGGCGTGTGCATCTGTACTGGTAATGTCGATTTAATGGAGGGAGTACGTTAATGTGTAAATGTGTAGCACATGCATTTTATCGCTATAAACAAATCATCTGTGCAAGTTGTTCAGCAAGAAATTGCTGGACCCTCATCTGTTGTCTACGACAGGAGAGTCCACGAGAGTCCACGTTTAAAAGTAAACTATTCATTATGTACTTATTTTTTGTTGGGCACACTTATTGTATCATCCTTTTCAGACTAATGTGTGTCAGCAGGGCTGGCCCTAGGGTTGCTGGCGCCCCGGGCAAGCTGAACTTCGGCGTGTGCAAGGTGACGGTCGTGTAAATTTCCTTGTCTTTGTCACGCTCTCCTCGGCGCTCCCTAGTACATAGCGCCCCAGACGACTGCCCGAGTTGCCGGTACCTTGAGCTGGCCCTGTGTATCAGTAACAAACTGCTCAGTGTGTAGTTCAAATAATAGGAAGTTACATATTTCTGAACAGAAATTGACATGAAAATAGTTTTAATTTCAAGTCAACTTTCAGTAATCTAGTTCAACAATCTTATAGAAAGAACAAACCGCATATTTACTTAACTGAAATTTTTTTTCGTTTATAATATACAAATATATTATTTCATGAATTCTAATTTGTAGTATTTTTCTAGAAATGCGGCGAACTGGCAGAATCGTTAGCACACTGGGCAAAATGCTTCATGACATTTTGTCTGTATTCACGTTCAAAGTTCAAATTCTGCCGAGGTCAACTTAGCCTTTCATCCTTTTGGAGCTGATAAAATAAGTATCAGTTGAACACTGGGGTCGATGTATTTGACTTACTTCCTCCCATGAAATTACTGGCCCTCTGTCAAAATTTGAAACCGATATTTGTGTCTATATATCTTAATTTGATTTCTTCATTCTGAGGTTACTCATCTTAAAATAGCAATGACAAAAATAAGTCAAGTGTTGGTAACTTATAAAATATAGTTATAAAATACGTTATGATACAGAAACTATTTAAACTGTGAATATTTAGAAAACAAAACAAAATGTTATCTGAAATAGGTAACATTTGAACCGTTATATAATATGTATGGCTGTGTGTGTAATATTTGTGTATTGGTTATATAAAATCTATATGTAAAGTATGTGCAAGTTTTCACATGAGTTCAAAGATATATTTAATAAATTTGTAATTATAAAATGCTTGAATAAACTTTTTTAAATTGATACCTTTTTTTCACTTTGCTTCTCCAAAATTTAATTCCTATTCTTTTTTTCTTTTTCATTCATTTTTCTTTTTCATTCATTTTTCTTTTTCATTCATTTTTCTTTCTTTTCTTTCCTATGTAATTTATATTTGAAAAATATTCTAAAAGGAAAATGCGTTTCAGTCACAGAGGCGAAGTACTTAACAACTTGTATGTTGGCGTTAATTTGACAACCGCTAGTAAATTATTAACACACTACAGTTTGTGAGATAATTAGAAAATTTAGTATATCTACTACACTTTATGAAATATTTTAACTGGTGCTTCATCATAATATGTTCAACCAGCCTTATTCCAAGATCTGCAAGTTTGTGATTCGTTTACGCACAGGATTTTATAAAAGCAGCATTGTTGGGGCAACTTCTAGTGTGCGAATGTAACAGTCATCGTCTAGCATTCAGACCATGTATTTTGGATGACTGCATGTTAAACTTTGATTGTCAAAATGTCTTTACCAGTCCAGTTAATATGTAAAAGCGTCAAAAGGCTTTTGCCTGAACTCTATCAGTTGAGAATTTCCATCTTCGGACAATATACGTTTTTGTTTTTGTTTTGTTTTGTTTTTTGTAGCATCAGTGTTCTTCTTGAAGTGGCGTAGCCGTTTCTCTTCTATTTTTACTGAAGACACACAAAATTACCAAGGTATATTTTTGGACAACTGCTTATGGTGAGGGTGATATCTTCGGTGTTAACTCCACAGAGTCTGCATCGATTATCACATTTTACTCTTTTCCCTGCATCCCTGTCTCTTTTGTGCATCAGGTATTTGGTTGATATTTCCTGTTCCTGGATTGCAAACGCATACCCTTCAAAGTGGGAGTTAGTAATCCGGTTGTTGGCCCATGATAAGCTGCTTTGATGATCAATGTTACTATTATCTCGGAGTTTTCTATTAACATATCCATGCATGGTCCTCTGCTCATATACGCTCATTCTTTCATCTGATGATTCATTGTGGTAGAGTCGTGTGATTTCTTTGGGTATGTATTTAAGTTTATCAGACAAGGAATGCTGCTCAAGGGGCTGCCTTCCAAGTCTTATGATATTATCAGCCTCATGTATGCAAACTTGGTCAAGCGATGCACTTCGACATTTGATGGTTAAAAGATGCTGTCGAAGGGATATGATACGACATTCAAAGGCATTCTGGATTAATGTTAAGTCTCTACCGCCTTGTTATGGTTTTAGGTGGAGACGGTCTACGGCATTGTTGATGTGGAAATTATGTGTGCTTGTTAGTATTTTCCAGGTTTTCACATCAATACCTCAGATCTCATCAAACATCCAATCAGGTATCCAGAGAGTTCCGAGGTCCAACTTTTCTTTATTCGGCTATAATATTCTTTTATGACAGGTGTTTTATTACAGGTGCCATTGCAAGATATGTTTTCATCCACCCCTAGACACCTATAACATTCCTCATCAGATATAGGGAAAAGAGTCGAGGCATTGAAGGAGATGTTGCTAGTCTGGTTTACAGTTTTCCCTCTTTTCCCAATCGTATAACAACATTCGTCCTAACAAAGCTTCAACCCTATATCCTTTGAGAATGTTGTAACTAGGTTAAGGTTCTTTTTCATCTCATGCATATTCTTTGCATAAAGTTTCAAGTCGTCCACAAAGAAACAGTGTGTAATTTTGGTATTTCTGTTTCCTTGTGAACCAGTGAGATATCCTTCAGACTTCCTTAACATCAATGACAAGGGGTTTACAGAAAGTATAAACAACATCACAGAGAGGCTGTCTCCTTGGAATATGTCTCTACGATACTGTATTCTATCAGTGATAATACAGTCACTCGAGTTTAATTTCAAGATGGTGGCCCATATGATGAAGTCCGGTCAGCTACGGCTTTGACTATGCTCACTGGAACTTTACCAAGTTGAAGAGGTTCTAATATCCATGATATCTATGAGTGGGGAACAGAGCCAAAGGCTTTTTTGCAGTCTAGTCACATTGAAATTAATTTCCTTGTATGCTCCCGCACCTCTGACATCACATGTTTGTTGATTAACAATTGCTCGGCACATCCCCAGACCCCCTTCTTCCCAGCTGTTTGTTCTGTTGTGATGATGTTATTGCTTTCACAATAGTCTTGGAGGAAGAGGTTTAAACATGCTATAGATATCTTATACATTAAGTTCTGGCATACATTAGGCCGGTAGTTTTTTGCCATGTGGGTGGTTCTGCATTTGGGGATCAATTTTGTCACTGCCAGAGCTAACCAGTGTGGTATGCTAGTGTTCCCATTGAGAGCTTACTGGTACCGGTTGATAAGATATGGTCGGTAGAAGGTTAGCTTCTTGTACCAATTGGGACGATCTGCATCCAGAATTAAATCATTTTACTGTGAAGCAATTACACCAACAAGCAACATATTTGGAACATAAGAAGATTAGTGACTGTAACTTTATTAAAAACATATCTGAAATCAATCGTCTTACCAACTCTATAAACGAAAACGAAAACGTGAATTATGTGAGAACACTACGTGGTTTCGCAGTTAGGGACATTCCAACAGATTCTGCCAGCCAAACTACATTACTGGCTAAAATAATTGACCATTATTCCCCTACTACAACTATGATAAATAGCAGGCACAACCACAACGATTATTATAGTAGTAGTAGTAGTAGTAGTAGTAGTAGTAGTAGTAGTAGTAGTAGTAGTAGTAGATGATTGCAGTAATAATGGTTGAGTGCGTGGTGTTATGAGCCAGGCTGTGTTGTAGGGAAGGTTCGGAAGTGAGGGGGTAGGCATGTCCTGTCGGAAGTGGGCCTGTGGATCCCACCGGAAGTGCCTCGGTGAACATGCGGCATTCAGTGAAGCACGGGAGTCATTCGGCGGCGAACAGCACATCGGAGCGGACTTATGAGTCGGTACTGCAACGGATAGCGCACGTGGACGTGGAGTGAACCTTGGAGATCGAGACAGCATGTGGATGTTGAAAGTGACCCTTTTTCTGGACAAGCAGGTAAGACTACCGTGATTCTCTCTTTGCTTCTGTCTTTTTTCTTCCTTTACATCACAGAGTGTATTGTAGCATAGTGGATTAGAAGTTCTTGCTGGTGTGGTTGTCGTTACAACTGCTGTTGATGTGGGAGTTGGAATCGTGAGCTGTTCTATACACTCACCCGCCCACACACAACCCACACACACACACACACACATTTATATATATATATAAATATATATATATATATATCCGCGTAATACCTTGTATTAATCGTCTCCCAGCAGGTAGTTAATAGAAGGGAGATAGTATGTATGTATGTATGTATGTATGTATGTATGTATAACTGAGATCTAGTTAGACGTAATCACATGACTAAGAAATCCATATTTGAAATAAAGAACTTGATGCATGTGGCATTCAAAATTCAACTCCTTCAAAAATGTTAAAAAGACAATTATATAAATAGATACGAATGCTGAAACGGAACGAGTAGTACCTGTAATTCAAACGGCCAGCCTTGTCACATTCTGTGTCATGCTAAATCTCCATAAGAACTACATTAAGGGTATGTGTGTCTGAGGAGTGCTCAGTCACTTGCACGTTAATTTCACGAGCAGGCTGCTTCGTTGATCGAACCAACTGGAACACTCATCATCGTAACCGACAGAGTACGGGTTACGAGATTTATCTTTTATCTTGCTGTTCCAGTGAGCATAGTCAAAGCCATAGCTGACCAGACTTCCTCATGGGCCACCATCTTGAAATTAAACTCAAGCAGAGATTGTATTATTACTGAAAGAAGGCATATTTATCTTTTATCTTTTATCCTCTCATTTAAATCATAACAACTTTTCTTGATCATTGCATACGCACACATCGACAAAGAGCCCACATGATTCCGGGTTCAGTCTCACTGAGTGGCACCTTCTGCAAGTATCTTCTACTATAGTCCCGGGTTCACCAAAGCCTAGTGAGTGGGTTTGATGGCCACATTTATTTCTCCCCTAATAGAAGATACAGAAAACTGATTCAATATGAATAGTTCTGTCAACAAAAATACATTGGTTCCCAGTACAGTTTGTACGTGATAATGTGCGCGGAATAAACACAAAGCATGGCGTCAAACTAAAAATGAAATCATACCCCTCATCTAAGTTACAAGAGATGGTGCGCGACAAATATATTTTGAAATAACCTTGCGATATCAGAAGGAGTGCGCAACTCCTTCTTGTAATTTAAGATAACCTCGGAAGGCTATCGTATGTGGTGGATCAAATAGTTTGAGGCTTTCCTTTTCTTTTTCTATTGTGGTATTCAGCATAACAGCAACAATGAAGTACCGCCACAGCCGTAGCAAATATATGGAGAGCTGTAGTCGCAGTTCTCAGCACACCATCATGTGACCTCATCGTTTTTAGAGGTGCTGCGTAATCAATTATTGTCACGATCATTTTTGATTATAAATAAATAAATACCTTCTATAATCAAAGACGGCGAACGCTTGTGGTGCTTAGTGTAATAAATATTAACGGCAATGTAAGATCTCCATTTCTGCATAATCAAGTAAGAAGTAGAATAAACGGGAGCAGTTTTGATCCTCATAGTTAATAACAGAAAGAATACGATCGCAAATATAAACGGCCGAAATGGGGTTCTTCCGAATAGTTTTTAGAGTTACGTTACTCTGTTGAGTGCGTAGCCTGGACATCAGAGAAATGTTCCAGGTAGACCCTCTACTTCTTCGAATCTGGAGATCATAGCTCCGATTCTAAGGAAATGTGGTAAGAATGCCTCAGGAAAGAATCGATAGACAAGTCTTATGGGCAAAATATGAAAACGTGAGGAATCCCAGGGGTAGACCATAAGGAGGTTGCTTGGATAACATCCATGCGCACGGTTTATCTCGTTGGGAGTTCCAGCAGGTTCTACTGGACACGGTAGCTACTGACGGAATCCGATGGAAGCCGTGCTCAAGGATTCTACCCCATAACTCTTCCAGCGGGTGAAAAAGATGAGTCGAGATTTACATACACAAATAATCTACACATAAAAACACAAACACCTGTATTTATTGGTTTCAAATTTTGGCACAGGGCCCACGGTTTCGGTAGAAGGACATTCTCGCTTTCATCGACTCAAGTGTTCAACTGGGACTTACGTTATTGACCCTGAAAGGATGAAAGACAAAGTCGATCCCGGCAGCGTTTGAACTCAGAAGGTAAAGACGAACGAAATACCCTCAGGCATTTTACCCGGCATGCTAAACATCTTGCCAGCTCGCTGTCTCTAAGTCTGTATATATTGATTTCAAATGTTGACAGATGGCCAATAATTGCCGGGGAGGGGGCAAGTCCATTACATCGACCACAGTGCACAATTGGTATTTATTTTATCGACCCGGAAATGATGAAAAAAAATTTAGACCTCGGCGGAATTTGAACTCACAATATGAAGACGGACGAAATGCTGCTAAGCATTTTGGCCGGCGTGCGAACGATTCTGCCAGCTCACCACCTATATATCTGCACACACACACACAAACACACACACACACACACACACACACACATCCACACAAACACACGCACACACACATAAACACAAATACACACACATTTATGTAAATGCATGTATCATATATATAAATATTTGTTTGTGTAGATGTGTGTGTGCTATTGCGTGCGTGCGCGTCTAGCGTCTTTGTGTGAAATTCATTCATGAATTTCTCGTCTAGTTCACATATTTCTTTATTTCTTCATATTGTCATTATGACGTCACAATATCGGAAACGTTTTCTCCAACACCTTCGTTTCTAATAATATTCAGTCTCTTTCAACCTTTCGCGGTGATTAGAGGCTAGGGAATGTGTGCGTCGGGGGACGTACCCGGACACCTGAAGACTAGAGTGAAGTCAGAGTCATCTTCACCTTGTTTTTGGTGTTTGTGGGGATATTTTGAGCAGACCCTCACAGGTGTGCCCTCCACACAATAGTTTCCTCACAACTTTCAGAAAAAATGGATATCGTTTAACCCATTACCTCTCATAATTCTATTAACTGGAATGATCAAAATAACTTTTTAGATAGAAATAAGCGAGATATTGAGTGAAAAATTAGCAAACCTCATTTGAATATCAGAGAAATATACCTAGTAGATATAGCAAAAAGGTTAGATATGTGTAAATATTGACAGATAATTATGAAATTTGTAATTTTTAAGTAATCACTGGTAGGTAATGGGTTAAGGAAATATTCTACAAATATCTCACCGTTAGCATACTTTACGACTATATCGGAATTTAATGCGAAAAAAATACAGGTCGCGCACACATATGTACTGACATACATCCCAATTTATTTTCAAAATTTCAAGTTCCATTTTCTGGATATATATACGTTGTGTGTCAGTATATATGTGTGTAATTTCGCGAATTTTTTCTCCTTGTTTTTTTTTCATATTAAATTCCGATACAATCGTAATCTATACCATCTGAGATGTATCTATAGAAAATTTTATTAAAATTATACACATTTTTCATGAAGTTGTCAGGAAACAAAGTCGGGGACACAATTGTGTGGGTCTGCCGTTTTATGCACCTTTGAGTTCTTAAACACCCTCTGTAACATGCTGGTTGGTACCATAACATAGTTACAAGGTGTCCGGTATCGTTCCTCCAACCGTATGAACTCTTAGCCAGGCAATTTCAGGACAGGAAACCTGGAGGTTCCAACCAGAAACGATACTTCACTTTCGATATATTCACACACAATATTATTTCATTGTAAACAATCGTGTAACTGTTAGGAGATATGATAGTGAGGATGGGTAAATAAAAATCATACATGAAATATTCCTTTCTACTATAAAAGAAAAGTATAAAATTTGTTGGAGTCAGTAGTCGATCATATTCACCCCAAAGTTAGACTGGTATTTATATTATCAACAACAAAAGGATCAAGGGAACCGTCGTTCGCGGTGGAATTTGAACTCAGATTGCAAAAGTGGACGAAATGCTGCCGGCGTGCTAACGAATCTGCCGCTCACTGTCTTATAAACATGAATAATGGTTACTCAACATAATCCACATGTAGATGTAGAGATTAGGGTTATAAATCGGTAAGTGTTTAAATAAAACACAAGTTTACTGCTATTAAAATGGCTGATATTTTCTTGATATATCGATTATAATAAAGGCAAAATTCTGTTTGTTTGCGCCCCCTCTATCTCAGTCTACATTTGTTCTACATAGACTTAATTATAACTTTTTGGAATGAGAATGATCTCGGGATTGAAAATCTGCCCTTCATTTGGTTCTTGAACATTCAGTATTTGGATCTGATTCAAAAGCATTTGGGTTGTAACTTCTACCAGGTAAAGTTTAGCTTTTTCACGCCATCTTGTTTGGCGTTTCTCAGATGACATCAGAGATGAAGGGGAAATAAATGACATTCGCTTCGTTAATTTTACGTCTCGATCCGAACGTCGGGACAAATTGGCCAACAGTTGGAATTCAACCTGAGACTGGAACAATAGAATGATTGCATTAGAGAATTAATTCTCATCCATCCTTTAACGTCTGATCAAACACAAGCGTGGCGTATAATCATTATAGACACACTATTGTTATGCCATTTAGCTCTCTTTAGTTTTGTGCCACAGGCCCGATGAGCCCTTCCAAGGAACCAGTCCATGGAGTGCGGCTTTTAATCTAGTCTCTAATAAAGGAAAGTAGTTGCTTCATTAATTGTCCGATAATTTTCATATAATCACTATAGCTGCAAACGCAATTTGACAATACGGCTTTGGTTATAAGTGTAAAATGTGAGACTAAGAATGCTGTTTATGTGCAACATCTCTCTGTTTCTCTCTGTCTCTCTCTCTCACTCTCTC
>NC_068982.1:55786360-55788370 GCF_001194135.2 Octopus bimaculoides | reverse complement strand
GTGTATGTGTGCTTCTGTGTGTAAGAGTCATTATATACATATAGACATTAAATAGGTGTGTATATGTTTAGATGCATGCTCATTCTTCCTCTTTAGCTGGTGAAAAAGGAAATGTAGCTACGGACCTGGTTTTATTATAATCTGATTTTAACGAGACGTGATAAAGAGCATGAAGGAATACGAAGTTGATGGCTACATTTATTTCTCCCCTTATAGAAGATACAGAAAACTGGTTCAATATGAATACTTCTGTTAACAATAATACATTGGGTCTCAGTGCAGTTTGTACGTGATAATGTGCGCGGGATAAGCACAAACCAGGCGTCAAAGTAAAAATTAAATCATACCCTCCATCTTGATTACAAGAGATGGTGCACGACAAACATCTGACAAACATCTACACGCATCGAGTTACAAGGTACATTGCGCTCCGGAGAGATCTTAACAACATTAACAATCTTTTGCACTCTCATACAAACAGAATGGTTTAAGACTTTCACTTGCCACAGGGTGGTGAGACACCAGACGGTGCAGTTTTTTAACGCACAGCCCCAACTTATATTTTGAGATAACCTTGTGATATAAGAAGAAGTGCGCAACTCCTTCTTATAATTTACGATAAACTCGCAATGCTATCGTATGTGGTGGATCAAAGAGTCTGAAGCTCTCCTTTTCTTTATCCATTGTGATATTCAGCATATCAGCAACAATGAAGTACCGCCACAGCCGTAGCAAATATATGGAGAGCAGTAGTCGCAGTTTTCAGCACACCATCATGTGACATCATCGTGCGTAATCAATTATTGTCACGATCATTCTTGATTATAAATAAGTCAATACCTCCGATAATCACAGACGGCGAAATCTTGCGGTGCTCGGTGTAATAAATATTAACGGCAATGTAAGATCTCCGTTTTTGTAGCTTCAAGTATATGGAAGAAGTAGAATAAGCGGGAGCAGTTTTGATCCTCATGGGTAATAACAGAAAGAATACGATCGCAAATACAAACGGCCGCAATGGGGTTCTTCCGAATAGTTTTTAGAGTTACGTTACTCTGTTGAGTGCGTAGCCTGGACATTAGAGAGATTATCCAGGTAGACCCTCTACTTCTCCGAATGGGGATACACAGCTCCGATTCTAAGGAAATATGGTAATGCCTCAGGAAAGAATCGATAGACAAGTATTACGGGCAAAATATAAAAATGTGAGGAATCCCAAGGGTAGACCATGAGGAGGTTGCTTGGATAACATCCATGCGCACGGTTGGTCTCGTTGGAAGTTCCAGCAGGTTCAATTAGACACGGTAGCTTCTAATGGAATCCGATGGAAGACGAGCTCAAGGATTCTACTCCATAACACTTCCAGCGAGTGAAAAATATGAGTCGAGATTTACATACACAAATAATCTACACATAAAAACACAAACACCTGTATATATTGGTTTCAAATTTAGGCACAAGGCCCACTCGATTTCATCGATTCCAGTATTCAACTGGGACTTATGTTATTGACCCTAAAAGGATGAAAGACAAAGTCGATCCCGGCAGCGTTTGAACTCGGAAGGCAAAGACGAACGAAATACCCTCAGGCATTTTACCCGGCATGCTAACCATCTTGCCAGCTCGCTGTCTCTGAGTTTGTATATATTGATTTCAAATTTTGACAGATGGCCAATAATTGCCGGGGAGGGGGCAAGTCCATTACGTCGACCTCAATGCTCAATTGGCATTTATTTTATCGACCCGGAAAGGATGAAAAGCAATGTAGACTTCAGCGGAATTTGAACTCACAATGAAGACGGACGAAATGCCGTTAAGCATTTTGGCCGGCGTGCGAACGATTTTGCCAGCTCACCACACATATATATTTGCATATGTTGATAGACAGATAGGCACACACACACACACGCACACACACATCCACACAAACACACGCACACACACATAAACACAAATACACACACATTTATGTAAAAGCATGTATCATATATATAAATATTTGTTTGTGTA
>NC_068982.1:55781271-55784926 GCF_001194135.2 Octopus bimaculoides | reverse complement strand
CTACATGAAATATTCTTTTCTACTATAAGAGAAAAGCATGAAATTTGTTGGAGTGAGTAGTCGATCATATTCACCCCAAAGTTAGACTGTCATTTATATTATCAACAACAAAAGGATCAAGGGAACCGTCGATCCCGGTGGAATTTGAACTCAGATTGCAAACGTGGACGAAATGCCGCCGGCGTGTTAACGAATCTGCCGCTCACCGTCTTAAAAACACAGTTAATGGTTACTCAAAATATTTGTAGAGATTAGGGTTATAAACTCGGTAAGTATTTAAATAAAACACAAGTTTACTGCTATTAAAATGGCTGATATTTTCTTGATATATCGATTATAATGAAGGCAAAATTCTGTTTGTTTGCGTCCCCTCTATCTCAGTCTTCATTTGTTCTACATAGACAAATTATAACTTTTGGGAATGAGAATGATCTCGGGATTGAAGATCTGCCCTTCATTTGGTTCTTGAACATCCAGTATTGAGATCTGATTCAAAAGCATTTGGGTTGTAACTTCTACCAGGTAAAGTTTAGCTTATTCACGCCATCTTGTTTGGCGTTTCTTAGATGACGTCAGAGATGAAGGGGAAATAAATGACATTCGCTTCGTTAATTTTACGTCTCGATCCGAACGTTGGGACAAATTGGCCAACAGTTGGAATTCAACCTGAGACTGGAACAATAGAATGATTTCATTAGAGAATTAATTCTCATCCATCCTTTAACGTCTGATCAAACACAAGCGTGGCGTATAATCATTATAGACACATCATTGTTATGCCACTTAGCTCTCTTAAGTTTTGTGCCACAGGCCCGATTAGCCTTTCCAAGGAACCAGTCCATGGAGTGCGGCTTTTAATCTAGTCTCTAATAAAGTAAAGTAGTTGCTTCATTAATTGTCCGATATTTTTCATATAATCACTATAGCTGCAAACGCAATTTGACAATACGGCTTTGGTTATAAGTGTAAAATGTGAGACTAAGAATGCTGTTTATGTGCAACATCTCTCTGTTTCTCTCTCTCTCTCTCTGTCTCTCTTTCTCTCTCACACAGACACATACACATGCACATACATACATACACACACACATACACACACAAACACGCACACAAACACACGTAAAGTTGCTTGTGGGCTTTCTTGAAGGTACTTTTGTCCATAAACTTTAGTTCATCTACGTTGGCTGATGTTTCTTCCTTTCTTCCACTCGTATCAACCCTTAAACACTGAGGTAGGTACCTTTGGTATTTAAACTATTCAAAATGAGTGACATGAAACCACTTTCTGTCCCAGTAAGATAAGAACTCATCCCTTTCGTTGTAAATTCAGCCGATCTCTCTTTTTTAATACCCATTCTAAGGTAGTTGATGCTAAAACTTTTGTCGCTATTATCTTCACATATATTTTGTGTTAATTCATTTATGTAGTGAGCATGTGTATGTATAAAGTAATGATGGAGACTTGTAAACGGTGGGTATATACATTAACCATAGGTAAAGAAATGATTTTCAAGTCGACTTCACACTCATACATGCTTTCATAAATATACACATGCATGTGTATACGCGTGTGTTCGTGTGTGCGTTGAATGTGTGCGTGTGTGTGTGTGTTCGTATGTGTATGTACGTATGTGCGCTTTTGTGTGTTTGTGTGTGTGTGTCTGTTTGTCTGCCTGCCCGTGTCAGTGTGTGTGTGTGTGTGTGTGTGTGTGTGTGCGTGTGTGTGTGTGTGCTTGTGTTTGTGTGAGTCACTATATACATATAGACATTAAATATGTGTGTATATGTTTTGATGCATGCTCATTCTTCCTCTTTAGCTGGTGAAAAAGGAAATGTAGCTACGGCCCTAGTTTTATTATAATCTGATTTTAACGAGGCATAATAAGGAGCATGAAGGAATACGAAGGAACAGGTTAAAGTTGATGGCTACATTTATTTCTCCCCTTATAGAAGATACAGCAAACTGATTCAATATGAATTCTTTTGTTAACAAAAATACATTGGGTCCCAGTGCAGTTTGTACGTGATAATGTGCGCGAGATAAACACGAAACATGGCGTCCAACTAAAAATGAAATCATACCCAACCATCTAGATTACAAGAGATGCTGCACGACAAACATATTTTGAAATAACCTTGCGATATAAGAAGGAGCGCGCAACTCCTTACAATTTAAGATAACCTCGGAAGGCTATCTTATGTGGTGGATCAAAGAGTCTGAGGCTTTCCTTTTCTTTTTCCATTGTGGTATTCAGCATATCAGCACCAATGAAGTACCGCCACAGCCGTAACAAAATATATGGAGAGCAGTAGTCGCAGTTTTCAGCACACCATCATGTGACATCATCGTGCGTAATCAATTATTGTCACGATCATTCTTGATTATAAATAAGTCAATACCTCCGATAATCACAGACGGCGAAATCTTGCGGTGCTCGGTGTAATAAATATTAACGGCAATGTAAGATCTCCGTTTTTGTAGCTTCAAGTATATGGAAGAAGTAGAATAAGCGGGAGCAGTTTTGATCCTCATGGGTTATAACAGAAAGAATACGATCGCAAATACAAACGGCCGAAATGGGGTTCTTCCCAATAGTTTTTAGAGATACGTTACTCTGTTGAGTTCGTAGCTTGGACATCAGAGAGATGATCCAGGTAGACCCTCTACTTCTCCGAATCGGGACATCACAGCTCCGATTCTGAGGAAATGTGGTAAGAATGCCTCAGGAAAGAATCGATAGACAAGTATTACGGGCAAAATATAAAAATGTGAGGAATCCCAGGGGTAGACCATAAGGAGGTTGCTTGGATAATATCCAAGCGCATGGTTGGTCTTGTTGGGAGTTCCAGCAGGTTCTACTGGACAATGATAGCTTCTGACGGAACCCCATAGATGACGGGGCTCAAGAATTCTACCCCATATTACTTCCAGCGGGTGAAAACGATCAGTCGAGATTTACATACACAAATAATCCACACATAAAAACACAAACACCTGTATATATTGGTTTCAAATTTTGGCACAGGGCCCACAGTTTCGGTAGAAGGACATTCTCGCTTTCATCGACTCCAGTGTTCAACTGGGACTTACGTTATTGACCCTGAAAGGATGAAAGACAAAGTCGATCCCGGCAGCGTTTGAACTCAGAAGGTAAAGACGAACGAAATGCCGTCAGGTATTTTACCCAGCATGCTAAACATCTTGCCAGCTCGCTGTCTCTAAGTCTGTATATATTGATTTCAAATTTTGACAGATGGCCAATAATTGCCGGGGAAGGGGCAAGTCCATTACGTCGACCCCAGTGTACAATTGGTATTTATTTTATCGACCCGGAAATGATGAAAAGGAATGTAGACCTCAGCGGAATTTGAACTCAGAATGAAGACGGACGAAATGCCGCTAAGCATTTTGGCCGGCGTGCGAACGATTCTGCCAGCTCACCCCCTATATATCTGCATATGTTGATAGACAGATAGGTATATACACACACACACACACACACACACACACACACACACATCCACACAAACACACGCACACACACATAAATACAAATACACACACATTTATGTAAATGCATGTATCATATATATAAATATTTGTTTGTGTACATGTGTGTGCTATTCTGCGCGTGCGCGTTTAGCGTCTTTGTGT
>NC_068982.1:55775818-55780813 GCF_001194135.2 Octopus bimaculoides | reverse complement strand
AATAACATTTTAAACAGAAATAAGCGAGATATTGGGTGAAAAATGAGCAAACCTCAATTGAATATCAGAGAAATATACCTAGTAGATATAGTAAAAAGGTTAGATATGTGTAAATATTGACAGATAATTACGAATTTTGTAATTTTTAAGTGATCAAACACAAACATCTGTATATATTGGTTTCAAATTTTGGCACAAGGCCCACAGTTTCGGTAGAAAGTGGTATGTAATGGGTTAAGGAAATATTATACAAATATCTCTCCGTTAGCATAAATTACGACTATATCGGAATTTAATGCGAAAAAAATACAGGTCGCGCACACATATGTACTGACATACATCCCAATTTATTTTCAAAATTTCAAGTTCCATTTTGTGGATATATATATACGCTGTGTGTCAGTATATATGTGTGTAATTTCGCAAATTTTTTCTCCTTGTTTTTTTTGACATTAAATTCCGATACAATCGTAATCTATACCATCTGAGAGGTATTTATAGAAAATTTTATTAAAATTATACACATTTTTCATGAAGTTGTCAGGAAACAAAGTCGGGGACACAATTGTGTGGGTCTGCCGTTTTATGCACCTTTGAGTTCTTAAACACCCTCTGTAACATGCTGGTTGGTACCATAACATAGTTACAAGGTGTCCGGTATTGTTCCTCCAACCGTATGAACTCTTAGCCAGGCAATTTCAGGACAGGAAACCTGGAGGTTCCAACCAGAAACGATACTTCACTTTCGATATATTCACACACAATATTATTTCATTGTAAACAATCGTGTAACTGTTAGGAGATATGATAGTGAGGATGGGTAAATAAAAATCCTACATGAAATATTCCTTTCTATTATAAGAGAAGAGTATGAAATTTGTTGGAGTGAGTAGTCGATCATATTCACCCCAAAGTTAGACTGGCACTTATATTATAAACAACAAAAGGATCAAGGGAACCGTCGATCGCGGTGGAATTTGAACTCAGATTGCAAACGTGAACGAAATGCCGCCGGCATGCTAACGAATCTGCCGCTCACCGTCTTATAAACATGAATAATGGTTACTCAACATAGTCCACAGGTAGATGTAGAGATTAGCGTTATAAATCGGTATGTGTTTAAATAAAACACAAGTTTGATGCTATTAAAACGTTTGATAATAATTTCTCTATATTTTGATTATAATAAAGGTAAAATTCTGTTTGTCTGCGTCCCCTCTATATCAGTTTACATTTGTTCTACTTAGACATATTATACCTTTTTGGAATGAGAATGATCCCGGAATTGAAAATCTGCCCGTCAGTCGGTTTTTGAACATCCAGTATTGAGATCTGATTCAAAAGCATTTAGGTTGTTACTTATACCAGGTAAAGCTTGGCAAATTTACGCCATCTTCTTAGCCGTTTGTCAGATGACGTCAGAGATAAAGGGGGAGATAAATGACATTCGCTTCGTTAATTTTACGTCCAGATAAGAACTTTGGAACAAATAAGATCGATAATTGGAATTCAACTTGGGACTGGAACAATAGAATGATTGCATTAGAGAATTATTCCTCATCCATCCTTAACGTTTTATCAAACACAAGCGGGGCATATAATTATTATAGATATATGGTTATGCTATTTGTCTCTTCGTTTTGTACTGCAGGCCAAGCTGGTCCTCCGCAGGAGCTATCCCAAAAGTCGGCACAAACTGCGGCTTTTAATCTAGTCTCTAATAAAGTAAAGTAGTTGCTTCATTAATTGTTCGATAATTTTCATATCTTCACTATAGCTGCAAACGCAATTTGACAATACGGCTTTGGTTATGTGTACAATATGTTTGGGACTAAGAATATTGTTCATGTACTGTTTCTCTCTCTCTCTCTCTGTCAAATACACGCGCGCTCGCACACATACACAGACGCACGCGCACGCAAACTTGGTTGTGGGCTTTCTTGAAGTTACATTTGTCCATAAACTTAAGTTCATTTAAATTGTCCGAAGTTTCTTACTTCCAATTGTATGCAGTAAGGCAGGAACCTCTGGTACTTAAACTATTCAAAATGAGGAACATGAAATCACTGTGTGTCTCAGTAATATAAAAACCCACCTATTTGATCGTAAATTCAACCATTCTCTTTTCTTTGATATACTTTCTAAGATAAATATTGTTGCCACACATGTCTCTGCCTTATTTTCTGTACATTTGAATTATGTTTAAAAAGTTCGTTTGGGAGCGCTACAGGTACCTTGTAAGTTGATACATGATCTGTTTGTCGGCGACTAGACTGGCGACCCTACCAAGTTTGCTTGGTATGGAAAGTGATTTAGGACAGACCACAGCATAAGCAACAATGGTTGTCAAAAACTAGCAAAATCAAGGGACTCACAATATACATATAGACATTAAATATGTGTATGTATGTTTAGATGCGTGTTCATTTTTTCTTTTTTAGCTGGTGAAAAGGGAAATGTGGCTACGGCCCTGGTAATATTATAATTTTCTTGTTTAAAAAAAAGTCATGATAAGGAGCATCAAGGAATACGAAAAATTTGATTAAAATTGGCCACCACATTTAATTCTCCCCCAATCGATGATACAACGATCTGATTCAACATGAATAATTCTGTTAACAAAAATATATTGGTTTCCAGTGCAGCTTGTACATGGTGATATACACGGGATAAACACAAACCATGGCGTCAAACATCTCTGGCGATAATTCTCTCCTCTCTGGCTATAATCATAGAAATTACTTATTTATAACTATCTGTAGTCTCAAAACAGACTACACATTTGCTGGTCTGTCAAGCGGTCTGATTCGATGACTTGAAGCATCAAATCAGCACAAATGGGTATGGTCATTGACCACTTGTAGGAAACATGTAAAATACGTCAACTGCCAGCTATCTAAGTCTAGACGGCTAAATAATAAACATAGCATTCGCTACACTTTCATACGAGACATAGAAGAAACAAGTAACCTTCCTCTCTACAGCCACCAACCACAGAGCACCAAGTAGTGCATATAGAAAGTAAAAAAGAAAACATACTCTCTATCTGGGTTACAAGAGATGGTGCACGACGAGCATTTGACAAACATCTACACGCAACAAGTTACAAGGTACTTTGCCCTCCGGAGGGATCTTCAGCAACTTTGACAATCTTTTGCACTCTCATACAAACAGAATGGTTTAAGACTTTCTCTTACCACAGGGTATATTTTGTTTGAGACACTAAAGGGCACAGCTTTTGAGCGCACACAGCTCATTTTTATATTCTAAAGTAACCTTCCGATATAAGCGGGAGCGCGCAACTCCTTCTTATTTCTTATAATCTAAGATAACCTCACAAGGCTATCTTATATGATGGATCAAAGACTCCGAGGTTTTTGTTTTCTCTTTCTGTTGTGTTATTCGTCATATAAGCGACAATGAAGTATCGCCACAGCCGTAACAAATATATGGAGAGCAACAGTTGCTGTTCTCAACACACTAACATGTGACCACCTCCATCGTTGAAGTGCTGCGTATTCAATTATGGTCACGATCTTTCTTGATTAGAAATAAGTGAATCCCTCTTATAACCACAGACGGTGTACGTTTGTATATTACACATTGACGGCAATTAAAGATCACCATTTTCGTAGCTTCAAGTATATGGAAGAATTAGAATAAGCAGGAACATAATTTTCAACCTCAAAGGTCTTTGTGCCAAAACGAAAGTTCTTCATTCTCACATCATTGAGTTTTTGTATGCAGATGATTGTGACATGTTAGCACATTCCCAGGAAGATATGCAACACATGATGAATGCGATTACTGCAGCATGTACAGCATTGGGCCTTACAATCAACTTGAAAAAAACTGTTCTAATGTACAAGCCTACCCCCACTAAGTTTTATGTGGAACCTTTTATAAGTGTGAATGTTCAAAGGCTAGAAGTTGTAACTAAATTCATTTATTTAGGAAGTACTTTGACCACTACTGGTCTTGATGAAATTTCATATAAAATCAGTAAGGCCGGTAGTAGTGCTTTTGATAGGCTTTACAGACATCTCTGATCACGCCATAGTATATCTTTCCAAATTGAGGTTGGAGTTCATAACACGTGTCCTGCTACCTTTGCTATATGGTAGTGAGACGTGTTGTTTATCGTAGGTATTTATGGCATTTGAAACGATATCATCAATATTGTCTTAGAAAAATTCTTGGGATAAATTGGAAAATGGCCATCAGTGATGTGGAAGTACTTGAGAGAAGTGGTAGTAGAAGTGTAGAATCAATGATTCTGCAACTTCGTTTGAGGTGGGGTGAACATATGGTAAGAATGAATGATGAAATGCTTCTCAAGCATCTTTTATATGGTGAGCTGGAAGATGGTAGGAGACCAGCATATAAATCCAAAATAAGGTTCAAGGACTGCCTCAGAATTGCTCTGACACAAACAGGAATTTCATTCGTTGATTGGGAGAGGGAGGTATAAGACCGAGATGGATGGAGGAAAGAAGTGCACAGTGGTTGTTCGAGGTTTGAAAGAGAGAGAATGAAGACAAGAAGATTAGGAGAAAACTTAGAAGGAATAAACCTGCGGAAAATGAGGGAGTGTTGAGTTTCGTGTGTGTGGTTTATGGTAGGAGGTGCTTGAGTCGTGTGGGCCTGGTCAGCCATCAGAGAACTCACAGGAATCGACCCATGGTAAACTGTGATGTGGCTATTGTTCACACCAGAACATGTGCAACACATGGAAAGGTGTGCCTCTCGGTTGGAGGATTGAAAAGGCATATCAAAAGAGTTCATACTGTGGCACCTGTTCTTTCTGCCAGTCAGCACAGCTGTGCATTATGTAACAGAATGTGCAAAACATTCGCTGGGCTCAAGAGTCATACAAGGGCCTCACATTGCATCAACATTCACTCATTTCAATGATTCTTTCTAGCAATGGCTTTACTCGTATACGAGAAAGTAGCTAAGATACTAAGATATATATATATATATATATATATATAT
>NC_068982.1:55773478-55775713 GCF_001194135.2 Octopus bimaculoides | reverse complement strand
TATATAATATTGCCTCACGCTTAGAGGGACTCTATAAGTCAAAACTACCAAAATAAGCACATTTTTACCGATCGCGAGGGAATGCAACTTTCAAAGCTAACCTCCTAAAAACTTTTAACTTAACGGTAAACCAATGGTTTCGTAATTAATGCAGCAAACTATGCAGTAAACTGCATCTTTTATTCATCAGTACACGTATGGTCAAGACACATAAAAATAAACATACCCTGATGTATTCAACACAGTACATAGACGATTGTTCATCCTTATATATCCATGAAAGAGGCGGACTTTTTAAGTTACACTTCAGTACATGTGCTTTTACGGAATAATATTCAGCACTGTATATATTTTAATTATTCATAATATAATTTTAGGATAAAAACTTTATTAGAATTTATCAAGTAGTTAGCATGAAAAAACCTCAAGGAAAAAAAAAACCATCATTTTTTTCCGTAGATATATATAATTTAATTTATATAAGGGCATTACTATATAATAATGCCTCACGCTTAGAGGGACTCCATAAGTCAAAACTACCAAAATAAGCACATTTATAAATAATGAGTGGAAATCGAACCAGTGAATTTGTTAGATAAGGCATTAAAACAATATGACTCTCCCCAGACACATCGAATTTATCATACACCAAATTGTAGGTGAAGGGAGATAACTTGTTAATGAGTTACTGCGCTTACTGTTTAATAAAATGACGTAACATGAACAAATCATTTTTTTAAAATATACTAGCTTGTATCTGTTTTAGTAAATGATTTGTACATATTTTTACATGCATTGTGTTTGATTTTTCTATCTCAGGCTTAGCTGTTAGATGCTTCTTATAGTTTTTATGCGTTTAAATGTTAGCTGAGACCAACGTAAAGACGAATAAATCGACTAAAGCTGAGATTTTTTTTTTTTTTTGTTAATTCCTTACAAAGTCGTAAAATCAAACATGACATAACTTGAAGCTACATGAACTAAAGTATACCGGTATCGAAAAATTCATTTCATTTAGATCTCTCATGAAATAGTTGAATCAATATGGGGAAAAGAATAAAAACTCGTTTTACGTTCACCACAATCTTCATGTGCTAAGATCATACACTTTTGATAGAAAATTAGCAACTTGCCATTGGCCACTGCCTATGCCACGGAAAATAGCATTAAGACCAGCCATACTTTATGATACTTTCATCTAAAATAGACAACCTTTATTTCTAGCACTTCAGAGCTTATATAACACCTCCAGAATAACAGTATCTCTAAATAAGTTCATACAAATGTTAAGAACATTCAAAGAAAATTTTGTCTCTGTAAACCTGTCTAGATTACACCACTGTTATAAAGTTAGGAAAGCAATCAAGGCCTTAAATAAAATTTAAATGAATGCCAAATTTAATCTTATACATGTACATCATCATCTTCATCGTTATTATTAAGTCAACAAGCTGGTGGAATCGTTAGCACACTGGGCTAAATGCTTCATGATATTTCACCTGTCACCACATTCTGAATTAAAATTCCACTGAGGTCAACTTTGCCTTTCATCCTTTCGTGGTCAATAAATTAAGTACCAGTTTAGTACTAGGGTCAATGTAATCAACTAGACCCCTCACTCCAAATTTCAGGCCTTGGGCCTTTAGTAGAAAGGATTATTATTAAATGTCCACTTTCCCATGTTTGCTTGGTTCAGATGAAATTAGATGAGACAGATTTTCTATTGTTGGATGTCCTTGCTGCCAACCCTCACGTGTTTTCCCACAAGGTAATATTTTCCATGGCCAGACATATTACAGTAGGACTGAGCCAGACACCACATGGTTGGGAAGCAAGTTTCTTAACCACACAGCAATGCTTGTGCCTATATCTACATAAAACCCTACAATAATAAACTGGAAATCAAACTAAAAAGAAAATAATAATCAAAAGCAACATCAAAGATTTATACAAGTTTTATTTAACCAAGATATTCAATGACATTAATTGACAATGAATATTAAAATGCTGCCTGTTACTGAGTACTTTTTCAGCTAACAATTCTGTAGGCAACAGTGTGTATGTGCAGAGAAAGATAGCATATGAAATAAATAAATATATATATATGTATATATAAAATATATATATATATATATATATATATATATATATATAATATATGTATAATATATATATATATATGTATATATATAATATATGTATAATATATATATATATATGTATATATATAATATA
>NC_068982.1:55757169-55772541 GCF_001194135.2 Octopus bimaculoides | reverse complement strand
CAAAGAGCAGCAAAAAGATAAAAGTTCAATAAGCTTTATAGTAACAACATATAATTTTTGAAAAAATTTAGAATTTGAAAATTTTGACTAGATAAATCACAGTTACTACTGCTTATTTTTCTAAATTACATCCTCTATGTGAAATAGAAAATTACTGTCTTCAAGTTCAGATAAATATTAAAATATTAACTTTAAGTAAATATCGCAATCAATATCGTAAAATGATTTTTCTTTTTTTTTTTTTTTTTTACTTTTTCATTTTTGATGGAGATGATAGTTCTGTTGAAAAATACTCTAATGTAACCATATTGTCCCAGAGTTCCTTCTGCTTAATATTATGCTCGTAGAATATACTGAACATTTATACACTAAAATTGGATATGGTGGCGAACATACATGTAATGAGTAAACTGAAAACTGTGTTTTTGAATTACAAATTTAAATCAATGAACAAACTATGCAGAGGGTAACAATATTTGGTTTAGTCAACAGTCCAATTTAATTGTTCACAGTGGATATTATTAGCATAATTAAATAACAGAATAATTCAGCAGTAAATGGCCCTATAAGAATTATCACTTATCACAGCTTTTAGTGAATATGATTTTTAAAATAATCTTCCAGACTTTTCACAATTTTTTTTTTTTTCTGAAATACAATTTTAAACATGGTCAATTTAAAGTATCCTTTTTTTTTTTTTTAACATTCTACAGATTTAATATAAAATAAAATAAATAATGATGCTAATGAATTGCCCTTTTTTTTTTTTTTGATAAAAAGAAAGAAATATAAGTGAAATTAAGCCCTAATTTATATCAGCAGTAATTTAAACTATAAATATTGTATATATTTACAAATCTAACGATCTGAGTTTATTTTGTGACATAGTGGTGAATGGAACTGCATACTGAAACAAAACTGGTTTATACCATTTCACAATAAATAACGTACTTCTGTAGTTTACAATATTGTTGGAAGTGAAATATGAGTGTTCTCCCCTTGAGAGATATAGTATGATTGACTGCATTACAAGAAAATTGCTTACAACAAAAATGATAGCAAATAACTTTTGCATCTGTGTATAAAGAAATTCATCACGATTTTTAAAGAATGCTAAATAAATGACTTTGTTGCATTTTATATATTTTTCCTATCTATATGAGAATTTTTTTAATAACTTCATATACAAGTAAATTTGGAAAAAAATCACAGAAAGAAATTATTAAAATTATTTTTAAAAAGGCATATTCTACAGATAAATTTTAAAATATAATTGCTGAAACTTACAACTTAGCCAAATTACAGAATATACCTCAAATTTTGTAGAAAAGGCTGTTTTCTTATATGCATATAAACAGTCTATGTATGCAGAGTGAAATTTGTTTCAAAAGATAAACAAAATATCAAATATTATACTAAATAGAAACAGCAGTTGAAGAATGATTTCAGCTGTCTATAACAAGTACACTTGAAATTTAAAAAAATCAAATCAAAGAAAAATATAAACAAAATTTAATTATAAAGTTTTAACTTATTTTATTTTTCCAATAAAAAAAATGAAGGAGAAGCAAAATTTTTACAACAAAGAAAAATTTTAGAGAAGAAATAACAGATGTTCAATAATTACCAACACAAATTATGATAGTAATTATATTGTGTATGTGATCATGTGATCCTCTGACTATTTTATTTCAGGCTGTTTTTGTTCTCTTCCAGGATTATTGCAAAATAGTTTCAAGTTCCATATATAATTTAATAGTTTCAGTACTCAAATATAATAATAATACTGAATGAAACTAGCTAAGAAAATGAATTCAATGCAATAATAAAAATTTTTATTTGTCTTTTGGCTTTTTTCTCTCTTTTTCTCTCTTTTGCATAGATAAAAACTTGTGATTAATTTTGTTTTTATTACAGATGTAAACTGTTAAAACAAATTCTACTTCATCATAATTCACTAATAGATAGCTAGAAATTCTAGTATTTATCTACTTCTTAACTCAACTGCTATGTTAATAGAAGCATTTTAAAACTAAGATTCACTCATTTTCGAAGGTTCAAGGTTTCAATAGCTAAAGCCATTATTTCCCTGATATAAATGAATCCATCTTTATTGAAATAGAAACATAATTTTCACAAGAATGTTAACAAACCAAAACAATAAAAAACTACCACATTGAATACTAATGATAAAAATATAAAGACCAATAATGAGCTATGATATGATCATGATCACAGCTTCTCTGCATGGTTAATTATATTTCAAAGCCTCATAAATCATATAGCAGCATATGCAATTGAAAACTGTGGCTATTTAAAGAACAAAGAAGTAGGATTTTTGAAGTTCAAACTTCAGTATTATGGAAGTCTTCATACACTATCTGAGCTTCCATTATAGTCATTTTATAGAAATCATTTTAAATACAATTCAAAAATATATTGGATTTTCACCTATATTTTCTGTAATAAATAAACATGATTTTTTTTCCCTTCATTCCTTAAAAAAATATATTTTTCAACTTAGCTATCCAAAGTCAAAATACATTCATATGAATGTAAGTTTGCTGCTACCTTCACTACAATGCTCTTTTGTAAAACAACAAGGTTAAAAAAAAACAATGTTTGATGACACCTAATTACAACAAAAATTATATATAATGTAAAACATGTGAAAATTCCTTATACTTTAATACCCCTTGTTTTTCATGTCAGATAAAATTTGCCAAAAAAAGCAATTATAAATGCTCATTTGAATTTGAATTCTGTGAGATTCAAAAATCCATGCATTGAAAATGGAGACGAGGAAATATAACTCATAGAAAGCTGTAATTCTTTATTTTAAATTTTCTTCTTTGACAACAAAAGTAATCCAATTGTTTTCTTTTCATTCATAGAAGTGCTATGAGTTACTAAAGCAAATCAAAGGTAATTCTTTCAATAATTATGATTATTAAAATCAGCATTCAACTTCAATTGTTGTGGCGTACAACGCTGAAACAAATTCCTATACAGTAGACAATGAAGCTTTCCTAGAAAATCTTGCAACCAATTCCACACTGCTAGATGAATAAAATGTTCCACTTAGAAACACAACATAAAACCTGTAGCAAATATGAAAACTGATGATTCTTGTGTCGGTTGGTCAATACTTTATCAGTAAATCTAGCCAAGAACTGGCAAGAAAAATTGTTAGGTCAGCCACAAGTTATTCCTGTTACTTTTAATTAACACCATACTTAACTTTTAACAAAAATCACAGGGGTATTAGAAGGGTTTTCTTTGCATAAATAAGTTAAAATAGATAAACAAAGAAGATTAAGAATAGCATGATCACTCAAGCTTTCTATTACAAATAATATGACCAGAGTATTAAATAGGTTCAATTAGTTAAACCTAAAATAATCAATTCTTATAACATTGCTGCCTTTCTTTTTCTTTCTTCAAATTGTTTTGTTATTTTTGTATATGAGTAGGTTGCATTTTTGTAAGGAGGGAGACTTTATTTCCAATTTTTTTATTAGGTTTTTATTTTTTTATTTTCTTCTTAATTAACTAATAAAATTAATTATAAACCAAGAAATATAGATAATATGAATTAATAAATTAGATATAGAGATAGAAAATGCAAGGTTAGATACATTATATATATATATATATATATATATATATATATATATATATATATGATAACTCATTACAACAGGTAGAGCAGAAACAATGTCACAAATCATAACTTGATTGGAAGAAACCACAAAGAGGAGAGAGCACTAAATTTTATTCATGTTCATGATTATAAAGTATCGACAACAGAACTGAACATGTGTACACACACATACACACCAATCTACTACCATAAATTTAAAGTTGTAGTACAATCTAGCAATCTCTCTACTGGAAGAGTGTGAATTTTGCGAAAATGATTTGAAAACAAAGAATTAATGAGGTAGTTAGAAGGGATAATTAAATATATTAAGATAGAAAATAGAAGATAAATAGAAGATAAATATCAACTGAGGAAAAAAAAAAATTAAGACCAAGAACACAAGACTTATCACCAACGACATTTCAAAAATTTAGACAACATATAACACAATTTCCATTTGTAGAAAATAAGTAAAAGAAAAAAATATTAATTAAATATAACTGATCTTTTTTGGCACAAATAGCCATAAAGTGTTCAATAAATGAATAGATAGACATCTGATAATATATGTTTAAATAATTAATAAATATAAAAAGAATCTAAGCACACATTCATATACATTAAATTCTTATAAATTAAAACAAATGTTAATTCTTTGAAGATTTGCATAAAACAAACCTAATACTGAACTGTTGATGGACACAGGGAAATTTTGACCTTTTTATACATAGCTATGTTGAGCAAATTATTTCTTCTAAAATCATGTAATATTATCCACTAAAACAGCTTTTCTTTAGTGTTTTTAACCCTTTAGCATTAAAACTGGCCATATCCAACCCAAATATTCTACCTGCTTCGTTCAAACTGTTTACACCCAGCCTCTCACATTTACCTTACAATGACATTCTAAAAATAAACAATCACATCACCAAAATCTCAAAGCTACTAGATAATGCATAATTAATTCAAAACAATCTGAATGAATATGCATTACATTTAACAGAGTAATCTCAAATGCTAAAGGTTAAACTCAAATTACTTTCCAAAACCCTAACAGTCAAATGTAATGAGAAAACACATTTCAAATGAAATTTAACAAAACTGTACAGTAAACATACATCAAAAGTAATGATGATAATTTTCTCCATATCATTTTTAAAAACAGGCCTGCCTATTGGTCAATGTTAATCTATTTATTTCAAATGAGATTTGTTTGTTTCTCTGGGTACTGCTTGTATGTTATACATTAACATGCATTCAGTTATGGTATACATTGCATAATACTTTATAATATATATTATGTTATTGTATTACCATATATATATGGAATATAGAGTCATTGATGATTTTACAATTTTTCTATATTTTTATAATTCTGTAGAGATTGGTCATCTAGCTTTGGAAATTTAATAAATGTTAAATACAACATTAGGCCAAATACTGTTGTTTGGGTTTTCAGTTAACTATGCTACCTGACTAGTAAATTTGTTCACTTAGCTACTAATTGCTCAGTTATTCCTAAATAGTCAACAGCCATTATATTTCATAAATTATAACAAACGAAATGTCTATGGTTGTGAGAATAATTCAACACAGAAATTGACAACAGAATTGACAATTATTTCTGGAAAATATCACAATAAAATCAAAAACCAACACCAAATCACATGTGAAGAAAGCCTAATAGTCAATGATGTTTTCACTAATGTTAGCAGGTCTTTCTTTATCTTAGTGCTAATATATATTACAATAAGACTTTTACTCCTTCAAAGATGCAAGCAATTATTTGCCTTATTTTACCAGGCAGAGTAAATGGAGGGCCATCTTAAGAGTCAGAAAACACAACTGAGTATATTGAGTGAGAGAATAGTAAATTCTATTTAAAAGAAAATTTTATAAAAGGTGAACAGCAAACATTTTGATAGTTGCAATTACTTCAGATCTAAAAGCAAAACAAAATTTGTAACAATGCTTTACCCATCTTATAAGCCTAGTTTATAATGAAGCTATAACAACAAGGGAATTAGATTAAGAAGGTATAGAAAACATGAATGTCTCAATGATTTTCAAAACAAATTTACTACGAAATTTGCAAAATATATTTTAAAATTTAAATCAGATCCTTTGTCAGTGAATATATTTGAATAATGTTTTTTATTTTTAGTTTTCATAAACTAATTTACCACTCTATGAGAGTGTATGAAATTGAGGTTTACCTTGTTGCAGTTTATTAGAATTTCTTGCTCTGCTACTTGCTTTCTCATGCAAGGGAGACAAATATGTTCCTATTATAGAAAGGTAAAGAGCAATGAAAAACAATTTGTGTTTCTATACGTAAATGAAATTGGAATGGATAAACACCAATATCTGTTGAATTTGTGCATCCTTCTTGTGAATAAAAAATACTGAAAGGTGATGAATGAACTTAAAGAAAAGTAAAACAAACCAGAAGTACACATTCTGATCTCTGTTTAATATCTGCATTGATATATCTATAATACCTCTCCAGTAAAGATACATGAAAAATAAAAACAATCATACAGCAGAAGCAATGAACATTAAATATGTAAAGGACAACATCTAAAATTATTATCGCAATGTACTTCTACTAAAGCAAAGACAAAGAAAAGTCATTAACTACTTGAGGTCTTCTTTGTGGCTGCTAATCAAATGTAATATACAGAAACATGCACACACAGACAAACACATGTACACATATACACATACATAATACACATACTAATATACATATGTAATATAAATATGTACGTGTGCCCTATATATATTTCTTTTTAATGTGTATATACATATATATATATATATATATATATACTATATAAAACAATGTGAATATATAAATATATATATATATATATAGGTAAAACACTATATAACATATATATGTATATTTCCCCATGAGGTGTTATTGGAACGTTTCCTGACTGCATGTGCCAAGATTGTACTGTTTAACGAAAATGCATGACCAGATGATGGTCACTGATAACCAGCACACAGTGAGGCTTCATGATGTTTAATTATGTCCAATTATTACGTAAGGTTTTGTAATGTTCACCAATTTTTACAACGCCCAACAAATTTGAGCCATTTACCAGCATCAGATTTTACATGAAGCTCAGTAAATCTGCCACCCTCGAAATGCTTTGTAGGGGTTTGGCAAATCTAGGTTTTGGAGTGGCACATGCATTTCAAGGCCAATGAAGTATTGGATAATAAAGGCAGCCAATCATAAGTAGTACTCCTGAAAACATGGAATAAATTGGGTAATTCATCCATGAGGGCTGTCACCAAACTTTCCCATCAGCTTTCCCATTGGGTTGCTGTGAAGTTTTCCCCCCACAATCGCCTCACTTATACCCTTGTAATTTTGCTGCTTTTCACCAAAAATAAGTTGAAGCTGAAAGGGCACAGCTTCAAGACAGAAGATGATACTTAAATGGAATTGCATGTGGTATTGGACGGCCTTCAAAAAGAGGGCTTTTGTCGTGCTTTTTGAAATGTGGAAGACGCACTGGGATCACTGAGTATGTTCCCAAGGAGACTAGGGGACTATTCTGAAGAGGATGATACCCAAATACAAATAATATATGAACTACATATTTTTTTAATGATGTACTTTCATTTAGGCCTGGTCTGGAAACTTTCTGATACCACCGCATACACATACATACATGCATGTATATTTGTATATACACATACACATATAAAATGTATGAGTGCATATGCAGATACAAGCATACACGATATATACAGATATAAACATACACAATATATGAACAACCCAATTTTACTGTTATAAGGAAGTTTATCCCTAAATTATATCCCTTACACATATTTTAGTTAGACAAGATTACATAATAACAATATACTGTTAATGATTAATTTTCCTTTACAGTCAGGAGCAATATCACGGAGATGCAACCCTGTTTAACCACATCTACATTATCTAAGAAACCCTCAAGTGTAATAACAATTTAAGAGTGAAGCTAGTTTGGTAATTGAAACATGAAAAGAAACATATCATTTAACAACTTCCAAAAGCATATTAAATCTGAACAGCAAGTTGTACTTAAAACTAAAAACAAAAATCTTTCTACAACATTCTTTAATGATATTCTAAGCAACTATTATCTAATACCAAGAATATGAATCAGGAGCAATATTGTAAGTGTTAAAATGCAAATAACTCATGGATATATACATATATATAGCAGGTACCTATGTATAAAATGAATACACTGTGTATATATGAGAGTCTGTGATTGTGTTTGCACACATGACCGTTCATATGTGTTTATCTTATTAGATTCATAAACAATAAAAAATATACTGTTTCAAGTTTTTCTCTTTTGTTAAAAGCATTAAAACTAGAAGAGATCAAAAGCCAAAATAACACCATTAGCAGAGCACAGTTAACCATTGGACGAATTGGTGTTGAAAAAGGTGTTAGAAAAGCCCAAAAATAGACAGACAAAGGGGGTTTTGGGTGAGATGAGAATTAAAGGACAATAATGTAGGGCATTAGAAAGGTTAGGCATTTGTATTGATCAAATACAAAAATAAAACCACAACAGACTGAAAAACCATCAGAAATATGCAGTAACTGGATGGCTGTACAATTGCCAAACTTCAACACTAAGCACCAGTTTCTTCATAATAAACCCTAAGACTTCTTTGCTTTAGGTTTTCCAAAAAACAGCCTCTTCAGGAGAGTCACAACTCCTTGGATGTACTTCTCAAGAATCTGGTGACGGCGTAACCCAGGATAAAGAACAACGAAACCCACTGCAAAAGAAAGAAAAATAAATACTTCCAACAAACAACAAACAGTTTAATCAAATGTAATAACATCTGTTTTAGAAAAGTAAAATATCTGTTTTCAACAATTTGCTCTTATCTTTGTATTACAGTAAAACTGGTAATAAAAAGCTGATTGCAACCCCCAATAATCTTCATCAGAATCTTCAAAAATTTGCAGGGCCTCATCATCATTGATTTGACATCCTCTTTTCCACGTTTGCATAGGTCAGATGGAATTTTGTTGAGGCAAAGTTTCTGCAGCTAGATGCCCTTCCTGTAACCAACTCTCACTTGTTTCCAAATAAGATATTTCCACATAACCAGATATGTTTGCATAGAAGATTGGAAAGGCAAAGGATGATACAGCTTGGCACCAATGATGTCGCAATTCATTTCTACAGCTGAGTGATCTGAAGCAATGTAAAATAAAGTGTCTTGCTCAAGAACACAACACACAGCCCGGTCCAGGAATCGAACTCACTACCTTGTGGTTGTGAGCCCAATGCTCTAACCACTGAGCCATACGCCTTCACTCGGTGTGTACGGGATGGCACCAGTGATTTCAAGATTAGGAAGAGTCTAGCAATAAGATTCAGTTTAAACGAAATAATCACACAGCTAAGCCTGCACACACAATTACATATTAAAGTTCATTATGATGGACATATTCTTTTAAAATGACAGCATACATATATTTTCTTATTTGTTATGCCATAATATTTAGGAATAGTAAATGTACATGCTAGTAATCTACTGGTTATATTCTAGTTGTTACAGGTGACTTTTCAATGTACCACAATTTATCAATACATGTACCACATACTGACTTCTATTGATTATTGTCTTGTAGAATTTATTGTAACACCTCCATCACCCTTGTTGCATTATTATATCTTTGGCATTTGGAAGGGCATCCAAACCATGCCAAAGCAGACAGAATTTGGCACAATCTTCTGACTTGCTGCCTCCAGTCAAAGTGTCCAACCCATGCCAGCATGGAAAACAGATAGCTGATGATGATAATGAAGATGTGCTTTATAGTGAAATGAACAAAAATGAAATAGTACATCATGTTAAATAAAATAGCAAGGTGTGCTGTAAATAGAGAGTCTCTGCAATTCAAATTCTGAACAACCAGCCATGGATTTTTTACCATGTGTTGTACACATTAATTTCTTAACTCTGGTCAACCGAGCTGAAATGCAATCATTAAATGATTGAATGTTTAGCATTTAGAAAGCCCAGATTGAAATAGTACAATATTTCAAAAGCCATCCAGAAAACATGTGTAAAACAGACACTTTTGACAAATGTCTTTTTATCATAATCTTGAGTTCATTTATGCCCTATAAGTGAAATTATATGAAAATTCAATATAGGTGTGAGCCATCAGCAAACGATATAGACATCAGTGAGAAAATGTTGATAAATCAGAGTAAAGACACTCTCATATGACTTTCACCATCAAAAATGCAATGAGGTAACAACTGGCCCCTTGGAAACCTATAACCAATGATGCTATTGTCCACAAACACACAATATGAAAAAAAAATGTTTAAGCAGCTAGGGAAAAAAAAACATAACTCAATAAAATTTGTAATTACTTACCAATAAGATAAGTGAGTATCAGATTGTTCACCAAGCTACCAAACCAAGCAAAGAAAGCCATGACTCCCATTGTTACAGCGAAATACTGTAATAAGATATTAACAAAGCATCATTAAATTTTTTCAATTCATCCTCTCTCTCTCTCTCTCTCTCACATACACAGACACACACATATTTTTAATAACAGTTTCACTCAGCTGATCAGGTGAGAAGGGTCTGTTCTATGCACACATGAAATTTTGTCATATGGAACTGTTGTTTAAAGCAAATGGTAACTCCTACTAAATGTATTGAGTACTACTTTCTTTCATTTGTCCACTACTTGTGTATATATGTTTATAGCAACCATAGACAAGTGCATAGGTGTATGGGATCAGGGAGCTTAATTCCTTTTCCTTTTCCTTCTACATGTCAAAAGTGCTCTTCAGTAAAAAAATTTTTAAATATATTTTTATAGAATATATATTACTAGTTCAAGATTTTTACTTGTTCCACTATTACTAAATACTTTGTAAAAAATTCCATTTGGTGCAGTTACCAATGTGCAAATACTAAAAATCAATACTTTTTTTAAAATTAATAAATATTTTATTAAACAAGATATCATAACCTTTACAACAATACGATTTGCATTAAAAGTTTTGAAAAAATACCTAGATTATTTATTATAAAACATTGCAATTTTTCTGCAAGTATGACAATTATGGTAAATCCTTCTCTCCCTACATACAACATTCCCACTCAACAGGTTTTACTTTGTGTTTATTATGAATTATTATTATCACATAGAAGAGGTAGAGAATGTAAGAACTTTGGTTCTGCATCTTTTGTGAATAACAGGCAAGTTCCTGGAATATGTGTAACAGCCTGTTTGAAAAGATAATTTAATCATGAAATAAACAACAACCCTATCAAAAAACAAAAGACCAAAAATATACATTTCCTGGCAATGAAGGAAATATTATAACTTTTCCAACATTATCAAAACTTCAGAATGTATTTAACCAACAAGTATCTGACAAATAGAAGAAAAACAAGCTTTAATGTCAAAAATATATCACAAATATATGAAGATTTTTTTTTAAATGAGAAAAAAAATTGTTTAGATATGGTTGTATATATGTAACCATGTCCTAAAAATTCACTTGTGTTATGTTAATCTACCAAAGAATGTTGCTTATTACACTTGCTATTTCAATATTTTTTTTCTTCTTAATTTCCTTTCTACTAGTTTCTACATAGTTTCCTTTCTCCTTTCTACTATCAACAGACAGAAAGATGCATGGAAAATGGAATCTGAAAGTGTGATACTGTTTCATTTACAAAATGTAATTACTGATTTTGTTGAGTCAACTTTCGGTCAGTTGTAGCCCAACAGACCTATGATTAAATACATTACAATCTTATTTTTAGGTAAGGTATATTTAATACTACATTATTTTGTGGACAGAGTACTAAGAGGTGAAACTGAGAGAGAAGCAAATTTAAAAAGAGGAAACTTCCTTGGACTGATTGCCAAAATATGACTGTCATAAGGAACCATCATGATGCTTTACAGTGTACCTCATCAAAAACAAAATCACAGGTGTAAATGTTATCAAACTATATTCAGAATGACATGAACAAGTCTTTAGATATTAATATAAGAAAATCAATATTAAATTGAAATCGAGGCAGAAACAATATATTTGTTTCTTAACCCTTTTTATACCAACCCAACCAAGACCACCTCTGCCTCTATGATACAAACTTTATGTTTAAAGTGATCTACATTAAAATCTTCTTTCAAAATTCCATGTTGACTTATGCTCCAAACACCAGGTTAATAATGACAAAGTTACTTTAATAAATTCTTAATCGTTTTCAAAATTAATTGAAACAAGGGCAGCATATTTCAACAAAAATATGATAACAAAAGAGTTAAAGGTGTTTCCTACATTGAGTAGGCTTCTGTATGCATACACCATGTTTATGATAATGAAATCAAAGATCATGTGCTGTGCGTGAGAAGACCCGGCAAGCCAAGTAAGATCGTTGCCAGTGCCCCTGGACTGGTTCTTGTGCGGGTGGCACATGTGATGCACCATTTTGAGCGTGGCCGTTGCCAGTACCGCCTGACTGGCTCCTGTAGGATTTTCGAGCGAGATCGTTGCCAGTGCCCCTGGACTGGCTTGTGCGGGTGGCACATAAAAGACACCATTTCGAGCGTGGCCGTTTCCGTGCAGGTGACACGTAAAAGCACCCACTACACTCTCTGAGTGGTTGGCGTTAGGAAGGGCATCCAGCTGTAGAAACTCTGCCAAATCAGACTGGAGCCTGGTGTTGCCATCCGGTTTCACCAGTCCTCAGTCAAATCGTCCAACCCATGCTAGCATGGAAAGCGGACGTTAAACGATGATGATGATGATGATGATGATTTCATTGAAATGTGTATCACTGAGTCTACAACTAGTGAAGAGCTCATTTAGCAAAAAAAAGAAAAAAGAAAAAAAGAGCTTACAGATACAAAACATGAAGGGCCTTGGCTACAATAAAATCGTTAACATGAGTGACTCATACATGGGGATTCAGTAAGGATTCTTCAGCACAACAGAAAAGCTTTATTCATTCACTGCCATGCAAACCACTTGAATCTTAGGCTTATAAAAACTGTAAAATCAAGCTGATTGTAGGCCTAATGGCTATCTAATATGTTAGTATTTATTACTTGTAGTATAAATTATTGGAAGTTTATGTTTAAGTAAACAGTTTTGTGGTATATGAGCACTAAAGATTTTCCATTTTTTTAAAGTAAATGGAATATGATTTACCTAAAGTTAAATTATATTAATATAAAGAATGTGATTGTTTTCCAAACAATTGGTCCAACTTAATTAAATAAAATATGTTATAATTTGATGTATCAGCATATAAAATATCGATTTTTAAGGAAAAGGTTATACAATTTCTTTCTAATGTTAACTAAGTGGAATACTTCATTCATATAAACTCAACTTTCCATCTATTCTGGACCCCAAAGCTGAAGAACTGAAAAACAAAAACCTTAAAACAAGATGAACCTGCAGAGAAGCTACTCAGAGAAAGTTAAAGATGTTTGTGATTCTCATACAGTTTCGAATCAAGATATGTTAAAGTAGTCTACAAGATTTTGCAAGTGAAGATGTGACAATTCTCTTATGTACATCAAACGGGAATTCCTTCTTTGCCTTAAAATTACAACACCAGTATTTAAGGAAACAACTTCAGTATCACATGTTCATCAATAGCAAAATGACCTTGATCTACAAAATGCATTTATAATAATTGATTGAATGCTGTAAGACTGAACAAAGAATTCTCAGTATTATAAGTTCCATAAGAAACTTCTGATCAGAGCAGATCAAGAAACATGCCTGCAAGGTTCAAGCGTGGCTCTATGGCTACAATAATAAATTGGTCTTTTGGAAGAGTTCTATCAGCTGAAAGTATATAAAATATTTCTAGATACACTTGTTCAAGAAACTAGGAGATTTAAAGGAAATGACATAGGTAAGACAGGTAAAACCCGAAAGTCATTCCAAAGCCTAATTGTGGTCCTAAAAAGGACATGGCAACAACTAGTAAAGTTTGAGATCTAAATATTTTCTGCTAGTTCTGTGGTTCTGAAGGGGACAATGACAAACAGAACTGAGGGTGTTTTCAATCATACTCATTACCCAAAAATTATCTGAAATTCTTGTCTTTCAAATTGTGAGAGTTGTTTAAAGTGCATGCAACACTTCTGATAAGAACAGCAACTATGGAGCACTCTCTATCCAAGCTTATACTAGTTAAAGAACAGACACTCCCTGATCTCCTGCTGCTTAGCATTAAGAAAGACTTATCTATTTATATGATGTAGTAAACATTTTCAAGTACATGGCCAATATTTTAAAATATGTTGGCGCTCTTATTCTTCAGTGTGCATTTCATTCTAGATGACTAAGAATATAAATGTTATTGTTGTATATTTCTGATAAAGGTCAATATTTTCCTATTGCTACTAAAGCAATGTAGCCACCATGTTAATTACCCACAGCACATTTCTATATATCTTTAATTTAAAGTTATAAACAATACCAGATTAAAATGTACATACAGCAGAATATGATAATCTATATGATGACCAAGAATTTAAAGAATTTTACTATTACAGACACAAGGTGTTTATATTTAATTGATCAGACATTCTGATGACCAATACAAATAAATTTGAAAACTAGTTGTAAATAAACTCCAGTATATCAATATGTTCATATGGTTTTGTACTAAAAGCATGCCTCATTTTTTTTTTTACAAGAAATTTTCATTTATTTTCTTTAATCAGCATATAAAAACTAGCGCACGCGCATATATATATGTGTGTAGAAAAGGCATGGGTAGAAACTCCATATGATGTACCCGGTGCAAACTATGGACACATAAAAGGTGCAGCAATATCAAAGGAAGATTAACTGGGAAAATAGTTTTTGCATGTGGCAGATGCACTGGGTCAATAAACACTGAAGATGTACAGAAAACAAATTCCATCACATGCCAGGGGAAGAAACTACTAGTTAATAGCTTCTGGTACCTAGGCGACCAAGTCTGTAGTGGGGGTGCTTGTTCTGAGAGAGTAGTAACTAGAGTAACAATAGCCTGGGCAAAGTTCAGGGAGCTCCTACCTCTGCTGGCAACTAAGGGCCTCTCAGTCAGGGTGAAAGGTAGACTGTATGATGCATGTATGCAAACTGCCATGCTACACGGCAGTGAAACATGGGCCATGAATGCTGAGGACATGCATAGGCTTGAAAGAAATGAAGCTTGCATGATCTGCTGGATGTATAATGTCAGTGTGCATACACAACAAAGTGTAATCACACTGAAAAGTTGGGCATAAGAAGCATCAAATGTGGTGTGCAAGAGAGGCGACTGCACTGGTATGACCATGTGTTACATATGAATGAAGACAGCTGTGTGAAGAAGTGCCACTCCCTAACTGTAGAAGGAACCTGTGAAAGAGGTAGACCCAGGAAGACATATACATACATATACATGCATATAATATACATACAATATACATACATATCATCATCATCATCATCGTTTAACGTCCGCTTTCCATGCTAGCATGGGTTGGACGATTTGACTGAGGACTGGTGAAACCGGATGGCAACACCAGGCTCCAGTCTAATTTGGCAGAGTTTCTACAGCTGGATGCCCTTCCTAACGCCAACCACTCAGAGAGTGTAGTGGGTGCTTTTACGTGTCACCCGCACGAAAACGGCCACGCTCGAAATGGTGTC
>NC_068982.1:55750474-55755330 GCF_001194135.2 Octopus bimaculoides | reverse complement strand
GTGTATCACCTGGTTCGTAATACGGGTGACTAGGCTATAGCCAACACTGCCAGATATTTTGAGCATCTCTGCAGTGATTCCTGATGGGCCGGGGGCTTACATATAATATACATACATATACATACATATACATATAATATACATACAATATACATACATATATATACATATAATATACATACATATAATATACATACAATATACATACATATATATACATATAATATACATACATATAATATACATACATATAATATATATAAATATATATATATACACACATACATATATACATGTAGCCAACATGGCATTGCTAATTCCATTTTAAGATGAGCCACTGCTCTTCTCAAGGTCTGAGTAACCTCCACAAAGAAATAGCTACTTAGAAATTTAGACGCAGGTTTTAAAAAGAAACAACATACTAACCACCTTTGGTTTCTCTACTTTAAGTCCCACCAATGTAGTCTTGACATTAGTCGCATGGTCCCTTACATTCATGATACGCTCACATATTTGCTCAAATTGCTGTTCTTGAACCACAGTCCTAAAAAAAAAAAGATAAATAAAAATTTTTATTCCATACAACTGTTAAAATGTTAGTAGGAGGAGAATAATTTTTATCTTGAAAAACAACTCCTCTAAGAATATAATGTTATATAAGAAGCAGCTTTTAGTTTTAGAAATACTCCACAGAAAATAGTATTTTCCTATCTATTTTGCCTCATCTTATATTTCTTTTGGCCATGTTTAGTTAGAAATGTTAAGTTGGATATAAGTTTAGGAATTTATTGTTTACCATGATGATTAGCCAGGCATAGTTCCAATTGCACATCTTTCTACAACCTACAGTAGTTCCAAAGGATATGAAATAAACATTAAAAAATAATACAGCTATAAGCTAAGTCAATGGATATTTTGATGCTATATAACCAGCATCTTCATGTAATGTGCTAGTCAGCCTGACCTTTAAGAAGTTTTACCATTACAGACATAAAGTATTTATATTTATATAATTAGACATTCTGGTGGCCACTCCAATGGGTTCAGAACTAAAAATGAAGAAAGAAAATGATGTAGCTAACATGAACACCAAGTTTAGAAAGTTATCATTTTCTTGGGTGGAATCCAGATCATTTGAGTCAGGAAGGCTGAAACAGTAATGGTAAATATAAAAAAAAATTTTTTCAGTCAGGAAATCACCTAAAGACATATATATGAGGATTAAACTTCTACAGCAGTTAAAAGTGGAAATGAGTCAGTCACGAGCTTGGTATGAGGAAAGAATGGAAATTGAAAATGGCTTCTATAAAGTTGAAGTTTAATAATGCAGCAGATAAGCCACACTGGAAGATACATGTAACAAAAGTAAATGTGTACTATGGACGTTACTGCAAATGTTTATCTGCATGAGGTAACTAGAAAACAGCAAGACACGTTCATAGGACCTAAGCAAATGAGAAAATAGCAAAAAAATTTACTAGCTACATTGATGAAAGTGGCCTGTGCTGAAAATGCACCTAAACTGAAGAAGTGAAGAACTTTAAAACCAAAGTATCCAGCACCAAAGGATACATCAACTAAACTTATATCAGCAACACAAATTGTTCAATCATAGTTAATCTACATTGAATTGGCAGTACAATAAATATTAGCAACAGAAACAGTATTAATACCAAATAGCAATCTTTATATCCTACTAAATATAGATGTATCATAAGAGCACCGAATACTGCAGTGTTGACCTTGAGAGGTTTTCTCATATAGATGTACAGTGCTAAAAACACAGACATAGACCCTGGTAGGCTAGAATCATCTGGTATGAGTACCAGAACTGCTAGATCATGTGATTTCATCATACTGTGCTTCCTCAGTGGAATGTATACGGTTCCCACATACCAGCTAAATCTCACTGCCACTAATATATAGAATAACAGTGACATTTCAGTCATTGATGTCACAAATAGTGAGCAGGCTTATTAAAAAATATTAATGACAGAAGCAGTATTAATACTGAAATCACGTGTCTGTACTTTTAGCACTGCACATCTATAAAAGAGGAACTCTCAAGGCAAATACCATAGTATTTGGTGTTCTAATAATACATCCGTGTTTAGTAGGATGTGAATGTATGTGTGTTTGGCTTTGTGTTTGTTCCCCACCACTGCATGACAGCTAGAGTTGGTTTCTTTACATCCCTGTAACTGAGCAGTTCAGCAAATGAGGCTGACAAAATAAGCGCCAGACTTAAAAGAAAAATGTAGCATGATTGATTTGTTTGACTAAACCCTTCAAAGTGGTACCCCAACATGGCTGCAGTCCAATGACTGAAACAAGTAAATGAATAAAGGATAACATTGTAAGCTGATATTGACCAGCTTGACTTAAGATGCTTGTTTAGTGACTTAAAGTCCAAAGTCCATGAATTCAAAGACTGTTATTGTAATTGTATGGTGAGCTTACATGACGCAAATGATAAAGCACCAAACTATACATTCCACCTAGTGGATACAAAAATTGCTTTGCATTTCAAACAGGATCTAACAACTGTAAAAGTGAACTGGTCAAGCAGATAAGGAATCAATCAGTCAACTCATGGACTATAAGTACATATCTACTGCAAATATTTCAATAAGTTTTGAGGAATTTACTTAATTCTACATTCATCTAGCTATAGAATAAGTACCAAAATTTTGTGGGGAACATCATCAAATATATAATAAGCATTCTATAAATGGAACAATCTATTTCTTACAAGGAGGTGCTAAAAAGTTCTTGGCTTTGGATAAAAGAAAATACGAGAGGATCAGTTAATTCTGATTTTATTCAACATATTCCCCTCTCAGATTCACACACTTATGGCAGCAGTCCTTCAGTTTTTCTAAGCCCTATAAAAGAACTCCAAGTTGAACCTCCAGCCAAGCCTTTCGCGATACCCTTAAAGCCAGGAACTTTTCAACATCCACCTCTCATGAATGCTTAACACAGCAGAATTAAGCACTAGCCTGAAAGGTCTTTGTAATTTCATAAAATGATGATGCACCACCTATAAAGAAAACGGTCCAATCATTTATGTAAATTTTATCATAGCAAGGAGAAATAATAAAGATTTGTAAAGGTTGAGGTTTACAGGTTACTTACCAGGTTTCAGGACCATACATAGATGACAAAAGTGGAACAAGAAAATCAATTAAACTGATACTCATTCCCAAGAGAGCAACCGTAGTCAAGAAGGATGGCTCGAAATACCAGACTAAGCTGAAACATTAAGAATGAATATAGATTAGAATATATCATAATAAGCATTTTCATATATATCAATATATCTCAAATAACTATTGTTTTAGGGTTCTTTTCCAAAATTTCACATAAAAACATTTTCCTAATTTTCATAATTAATATGATTTTTGAAAGAGGTTCATTGTTAGTACATTTTACTTTGAGGAGGAAGCATTTGTGTATGTATATATATATTTAAGAGCTGGCAAGCCAGAAATCTGAGCTTAGCATAGTTTTCTGGCTTATTAGTTCCTGTAAAATCATCCAACCCATGCTAATATTGAAAAAATGGGTGTTAAAGGATGATGATGATGATGATAATATATATATATATATATATACATACACAAATGCTTCCTCCTCAAATATATACATACACAAATGCTTCCTCCTCAAAGTAAAATGTACTAACAATGAACCTCTTTCAAAAATCATATTAATTATGAAAATTAGGAAAATGTTTTTATGTGAAATTTTGGAAAAGAACCCTAAAACAATAGTTATTTGAGATATATGGGTGTTAAAGGATGATGATGATGATGATAATATATATATATATATGTATATATATATATATATATATATCATCATCATCCTTTAACACCCCTTTTTTCAATATTAGCATGGGTTGGATGATTTTACAGGAACTAATAAGCCAGAAAACTATGCCAAGCTCAGATTTCTGGCTTGCCAGCTCTTAAACACATATACACATACACTGGGTATATATTTATATCTTATTATGAAGTCCTAATATTTCTTAGGACCATGATGGTTATAGCTACGTTAAAATAGTAAGTATGTGGTATTCAGGATGACCTCTTAAGATCTCTGGGATTTTTTTATGGGAGTTGGACACAATATGAGTAATGAGAAGAAGGACAAATGAGTCAGAGTGCCTGAGTGAAAGTGGCACAAGATCAGTCAGGTCTAAGGAGCAGAGGCCATTAGATTAGTTTTAGAATAATTGTAGAAACAGCAGAAAGGGAAAATATATCAGTGGGATACAAACTAGAACATGTCTGTAAGTGACTTTATGCCAACCAATCAAGTGGCTTTCCTCTATACGCAATCCAAGATGCCTGTATGCACAATAGCAATACCATCCTAGATATGGAAGCAGAACTCCAGTGTGGGCCCCACATTAGCATTGTAGTATGTCAGTAACTATTGAGGTATGAAGTATTTCTTGGTCCTGAAGAGAAAGGCAAGTCCTTGAGATGCAATCCTAACTACTCTATTGAACAGAAAACTAAATACATTCATAGTAAATTTGTTTTACAAATTAGAAAAACACTAAATAAGAAAAGATTTTTAAAAGTTCTTATGCACGTAAAGAAACTTAAATATAGAAGCATATGATTGCTGTAAAAAATTTTTAAATATTAATAAATTAAGAATACTGAGAGAAACAATACTAAAAATTAATTCTAAAGATATTCAACTTCTTCTTTGATGGCATCCATAACACCATCATTTATATAATAATTCATACAAGCAGTTATAAGGAAATTTCCATGAAAAAAATTTAAAGAAGGAAATATTACCTTTAACATACAACCAGTCATTACACAGAACTG
>NC_068982.1:55747763-55750445 GCF_001194135.2 Octopus bimaculoides | reverse complement strand
CTGATATTTTCATGAAAAATCAACATTGTACAGAGTAGAATGCAAATTACTTTTATAACAGTTCTAATGTGGTTGCAATGTTAATTCAACCCTTGAGAAATGATTATATTGGATTTTTCTAGTATTTCATTTTCAGAAATCAATTGTAGATTTTCAAAAATGCACGAAAACAAAAATGTTCAACAGATATTTTTTTGGTATCTCAGCAAAGAGAAAACTTTTTTCTAACAATTACCAAAATAACACCTGCCCTTGATTCAATGTCTTTTCCTTTGTTTAACAAGAGATATTGGAAATCGTGAAAGAGATCTTAGTAACTTTATTTTACTACTGAACAATTCCAAATAATCAAACAATCACTGATCTTTTTTTCTCTTGAGTTAGAATTTTTATTTGTAATATTTCACAGCAGTCAATTCTAAGAACCAACCAACCATAAATTTAGCAGCCATCAAAGAGTGCCAGTAACATCTAAGATTGTATGCTCTCTTTCTTCTTTCACACAATAGTATTTGCATTACTTATACATCTGTTTCTGCCTGTCTACCCACTAACCTGACTAACTACAAGCATGTCTACTTACCTGTCTGTCTACCTACTTGCCTGCCCACCTGTCTGTCTCTTAACCTATACTCATAAAAGTTTACAAACTGAATGCAAACCATTTTGAAATTAAGATAGCTCCTCAGGTTATGAGAAATAAGTAATGGAGATATTTATAAGATATTTTAACAGCTCCTCTTTGACTAACTGCTATACATCAGAAATTCCACATGCACATACACAAAATATAATTACTTAAGTTCTATTTTAACTACTGTTGATGAGAAAAATTTGCAACTTAAGCATGTGATAGAAAATAGAAAAAAAACAGATACAATTAAAAAGAAAAAAAATTACTTACAAAGGACTCAAAACTTAGCTATGACAAAGGTTTATTTGTTAACATATAGCTTTTAAAAGTGCATATGAACATCATTTCATTTTAGTTGATGTGTCACAGAAAATACTATCTAATTACTAAATTTTGCTGACTAGCTTTTGTTTCATCATTTTTACACTTTGCATACCATCATAAATTTAACATCTGTTGTTCTATGTTGGTATGCATTGGATAGAAATATAATATTCTGAGTAGATTCCAAACACATTTTTTTTCACTCATCAAACCTCATTTATTTACATAACATTTATATCAGCATACATCTGCAACATAAACCAACTCCTGCACTGCCCAGTCACTTTCAACTTGTTAGCACACTATGTTTTTCACAAATTAACACTAGATATCCAATGGACCAAATACAACTTGCTTATGGCAGCATCACTTCATTGCTGGTTTCACCTAAGCTTTGAAGAGGTTTAATGGTTGTTAGGAACTGAAGTATTTACAGAAGAAAGTCATATTGTAATGCAGTCTTTGCTTTCTTTAGAATGTGAACTAGCCAAGACAAATTCTGTGATGATGAGGCCTTACATTTGCAGTAATCTTGAAGATTTTAGTTGCATGCTGTTCATGTTTAGTGGAACGGGTGTGATAATGTTTTCTTGATATATGAAGTAATGAAGTCATTTTACTGCTGGAAAATATCAACATTGATACGATGTTCCCCATTGGAAGTGGTTTCAAAGATTCTCTTTATAGAAACAGTGCAGATTTGGTGTAAGATGCTGAAGTACTGATGCTTAGAGTGGCATCATCTGTGTTGGAGATTATGGTAGGTAGGTTGCTGATATATAGATAGAAACTGTAAGTGATGAAACTGAAAAATGGACCACATCTGGATTGATAGAATGTGGGTGTGAGAGAGAGAGAGAGAGAGAGAGAGAGAGAGAGCTTCATCAGCACATGTCAAGGTAGCTCAATCTAATAGAAAACCATTGATCCAATAGATGAGAGATGGATGGACCCCACAGGTGGATAGTTTTCAAAGAAGATTTGTGAGGTTATTAAGTAAATGATTTAACTCCAACGGTATAGATCTTGCAACACACTATAGAATAGACCTTACAACACACTCTCCTGGTTGTAAACATTCAATATCACAACAAAATACATTAAAAACATACCATAACAGTGTCTTAAATGACTTCAAAAAGTTCTAATCATTTTCAAATCATCTAAATTTCATACTTTTTTCTTGATGTACAGTATGAATAAACTGGGAAATGTTTGAGTTCAAATTCAGGGCAACATACTTAATTCTACATGCTTCACTTCACCAAGATGTCAAGAATAGGTAAAGATCAAGTGGAAGTATCATTTGTTCATTAAAATAGAAAGCCAGATTGGAGTGTGTGTGTGTGGGTGGGTGGGTGTATATATGATGGACTCTCTCATTGAAGACAATGTATGAGCGTTCAGCTTTTGCCAAACAATCTGCACAGATGATTCGTTTATAGTGATCAAATGTTCATGCTGCACACTAGCTCACTCTCCTTTAAATCAACATTGTCTGAACAGGTGCACAGTGTACCACGTGTCAGGTATTGAAGTGATTGCAGAACAATGTGAGATGAAGTGTTTTGCTTAAGAACACAATGCACCACCCAGTCTAAGAATTGAAACCACAAGCTAGTGATCATAAGTACAACACTCTAGTCACTAAGCCATGGACCCTCACTATATATATATACATATATATATATATATATATATATATATATATATATATATATATA
>NC_068982.1:55743247-55745963 GCF_001194135.2 Octopus bimaculoides | reverse complement strand
TCAATAAAGCCACATTCAGCTTCAACAACTGCTTCTATATGAGATCTAAATCATCTACATGCTCGAATCAAATGGTCCTGGTTCATTTTGGACATTACTCTGACTATGGCAGCTTTCAAAGAATCTTTGGTGTTATAGGCATATTCATTGACCTCTCTCTCAACAACACCCCCACATGTAATTGTCCAATGGATTGAGATCTGGGGAATTAGGAGGTCAAATGTTAGGGGTTATGTGATCATGGAAATTTTCAGCCATCCATTCCTGTGTTACTAGAGCCATGTGTGATAGTGCAGAGTCTTACTGAAACACATATGGCCTTCCATTGCATACACTGTCTATCCAGGGCTTAACAGTTGTTTCCAGAACCACATTCGGATGGTGTGTTTTATGTGCTACCAGCATTGGGAGCCAGTCAGGTGACTCTGGTAGTGACCCATGCATGACTGAATGGTGCTTACTGTGTGCCACCAGCACTGGTAACAGCCACAACTACAATTTCCAATTGATTGTGATTTGATTTGATTTTGATTTACTTGACTCAATAGGTCTCCTCAATACATACACATATATACAGGGCGTGTAAGATATTTGAGGACAGATTTATGTTTATAAATAAACAGATATATAATAATAGATAATAACTTTATTTCTCAAAAAATGCTATGAGGATAAAAATAAACCTTCTTTTCTATAATGTTATTCAATAAAGCCACATTCAGCTGCAACAACTGCATCTATATGAGATCTAAATCATCTACATGCTTGAATCAAGTGGTCCTGGTTCATTTTGGACATTACTCTGACTATGGCAGCTTTCAAAGAATCTTTGGTGTAATGGGCGTGTTCATTGACCTCTCTCTCAACAATGCTCCACATGTAATTGTCCAATGGATTGAGATCTGGAGAATTAGGAGGTGAAATGTTAAGGGTTATGTGATCATGAAAATTTTCAGCCATCCATTCCTGTGTTACTAGAGCCATGTGTGATAGTACAGAATCTTACTGAAACACTTATAGCCTTCCATTGCATACACTGTCTATCCAGGGTTTAACAATTATTTCCAGGACCTCAATGTAGGTGGTGGAGTTAACTCTAAGGCCTTGTGGAAAGAGGTAAGGAGGCAGCACACGTCTTTCGTTGCTGACAACCCCTAAAACCATGATAGTTGCAGGAAATTTTGTATGCATAACACTTGGAACTTCAGAAGGGTCTGCACATAACCAACTGTCATTTCTTCTATTAACTTTTTGATCTTGGTCAAAGTTTTTCTCATTTGAGAAAAACCAAATCAAATCTTCTGCTGGATTTTTCAGTTTGTTTAAGAGCCTTTTAGATCTGATGTAGTGATTTTCTTTTGCTTTTTCTGACAAATTGACCTTTCCCAGGAGTGGCTGTGTGGTAAGTAGCTTGTTTACCAACCACATAGTTCAGGGTTCAGTCCCACTGCATGGCACCTTGGGCAAGTGTCTTCTACTATATAACCTGTTATGTGAGTCAGCAATCCAGCTTTAAAGTTAATATATTATCAAGGATTATATACCCTAGTGTACAATGTAGATTTTAAATAGATAGTTTGGTTAATCTGGGTACTTTAATTTAACTTAAAATTGCACTGTGATGTTAAATTATGCTCTATGGTAAGTGGGATGGTTCAGGGAGGTAATAACATGTTAGGTAGGTCAGCTAAAAACCTGTAATGTGGGTATTAGCAGTATTTAGAGAATAAGAATTTATCTTTATGCAAACGTTATATTTTTCTCATCTTGTTTATTAAGTAATTCTGATTTGGCATTAAATTGAAGAATTTCTCATTTATGCATAAATTACAGCGGTTATTATTAAGGTTATATGAAGATGCTTTGGCTAGTATACGTCATTCTAATCTATAATTAATATTATTGTCTTTCAGTTCCCAGATGTAACTACTAAGTCCTGTACAGTTCGCTTTACTTCTATTTCTGAAACTTGAGCGATGGGAATTATATCTAAGTTTCATTTCATTTTTAGTTGCTCCAGTATAAGTTTTCTTGTAATTATTTGAGAGTGCGTCACATTAGTAGATTACGTTTTTAGTTTTACATTTATTTAAGAATTCACAAGTATTTTTTTTTTATATCTGCAGTCACATAGATTAGTAAGACAGTCTGTACCTATGATATGTTGAGAGGGATTATTATTTATAAGGTGGGTATACGAATTTTTAGAGGGCGAGTTATTTGGGGAATCACTTATTATATCATTCGACTGACTGTTGTTTTTTATTGCTATTCTTCCTAGTTTCATAGAAGGCATCTAGCTTTTTAACGTTGACAGAGGCTATAATAGTAGCTAGGTTGCTAGTCAGGCTATGGCCTACTCTAATTTTATTACTAAAGAGTTTTTAGTATTTGGTATTCATATTAAAGTGCTCATTTATAAGTCTCATAACTTCTTCGACTAACACCAGTCAACTAGTCATTTTCCCCACTTACTGCTCCGTTCATCTAATTGAAGAAACGTACACACACAAGGAACCCAAAAAGTCACTAAAATGTAAACCTAAAGACTTAACGAACTTTTTCCTTTTCCTTTCTTTTCCCTTTTCTCCAGTTTATATTCCTCTAAATCGTTCTGACGATGTTTGTTAAATTGAACGAGATAAATTAACTGACTTTTTAATAGCAATGATCAACTTCTCGTTGTTAATTACTGCTCCATTTCTTTTCTATATAT
>NC_068982.1:55714887-55742912 GCF_001194135.2 Octopus bimaculoides | reverse complement strand
TAGCAGTCAAATCCTGACTCTAAAACCACAATAAATGTCCGCATGGCACGATTAGCGAAGACGAAGACCAAATGAACCAGTAAAAATTTTTACTGATTCATTTGGTCTTCGTCTTCGCTAATCGTGCCATGCGGACATTTATTGTGGTTTTAGAGTCAGGATTTGACTGCTATTTTTTCAGCATGGTGGTATCTCTTGATACCCTGTATTATAATTTTAAATATATATATATATATATAGGAAACCAACACCATCAATGAAGTTCACAAGAAAAAAAAACAGTGATCACAGCATAGTACAAGCATGCTGCAAATGGCAGGATAGGTGAATGAGTGGTTTTTTATGTATATATTTATATCATCTGCTAATATTATGGAAAAAACAGTTAACTATCAGTCCTTTGTGTCCCTTTAAATATTTTGGAGCCATTTCTCCAGATTAATACAACAAAAGTATTTTTGCTTATAAAGTATTTCTGCTTAAATCTCTTATTGGTTGACTAATGACTATACACATTTTACAAAGTGAAGTTACAATACTTCTCATACACCCATCAGATCCATAAAAACACTCATTTATTTTTATATTCTGGCTTAAAGGCTTTCAGAATCCAAAAGTTATTCCCTTGAGTTTTTTTTTTCTTTTTTTATTTTTATTTTCCTCTCTTACTCTGATGTAAATCTTCTTTCCAATATCTAAGAAGCATACACTCTTTCAACATTATCATTTATTTCACTCAGAAATGTCAAATAAATGCATTAAATCCATAGTCTATTGGAATGATGCCAAAATATGTGACATATGTTTTGACAATTGTCAAAAATTCTTCTTCCGCTAGCTTTACTGCTAACAGATTTCTTTAGATATATCATATTTCTTTCATACCTATTTTGACTCTTTATCATTAATCCCAAATGAAATGGTTTAAAGAATTTTTTTTTTATAAGTGTGAACACCTGAGTGCATAACTATACTACATAATGTATCAGACTATGTAAAACAAGATTTAAAGGGGTAGAAATAAATTTGGAGCAACTTTTGATAACAGTGTTTGTAACATTATGTAAACTGCTAGCTGTGATAGATATGGAAATAAAACCATTTTGATCTTTCAGAAGGTCAAATTTAACAGATTTAGAATTAATGTTACTAGCAGCAAAAGAAAGAAAGTAATAATTTTTTGTTCATCCTTTAGAATATAAAAGCAGAAATGTATTTATATAAATGTCAGCTTCTGACCAATAAAATCTAATTATTCCAACATGATTTTTAACAGATATAATGTTAGAAGTAGGATAATGGTGGAAATAATTTTAGTATATTCTATATATATAATAAATGAAAGAAAATTGAAAGCTAAGGTAACTGAGTGAGGAAAGTAGATATAAAAAAAGAGCACAGTAACAAACTGATATTAGAAACATAAGTTATTAAAGATGAAAGGAAAATAGAGTATAGCATCAAACTTTTCATAGGAGCTAAACATATCTCCTCAATTCTTATGAGATATATTAACTTTCAAATGTAGACTAATGTTTTGCTTTCTTATAACTTTTGTTCTCATTTTTATTTTATTTTGTCCAGGCTTCTTCCTGCTATCCATGTATCTGTTATTCAACAAGAATTACTTTCAGGCTTTCAATTTTTATTAAAGTATTCATTACAAGAAACTAAAAATAACTATTAACTACCTCTTAAAAAAGTAGCTAATGAAAAACAATTAGCTACCACCTAATTTCTTAAAGACATATTTTAATTTCTTTTTCTGGAGTACTGATCAACTCTTATATTATTCATCACATTTGTGCACTAATGACCATAAAAACAGTGTAAGTATTCCATTTCTTCCTTCCTATAATCAACTAAATTTACATTTCAATGTAGAGCAATCAGTTGCTCCAATTGTTGGGGCCAAGGAATTTTGCTTAGTGAAAACACTTCTTTAACATAACTCAGAATGCATCCCAATGATTGGCCCTTCTCTTCATGGTTAGAAGTTACTCCAGTTCCCAACAATTACTGATACTATACAAAGCTCAGTTGAGGTCCATAACAGAATTGCAATCACATCTAGAGTAGTACAACTGCTGCTGCACACACATACACACACACACACATATCCTAGACTACATCCAGAAAAGAGTCATTCACTTGAATGCTAGCATAAAGTAACTCACTGACATGCATTCCAGTCTCCGACCCATAAGTATACTGTCCCATTTTCTGCCTTCTCTAATGCTACTATAGTGGCCACAGCCCTTCAGAGTTGCTGCTCCATCTTTCATCATCTTTGTTGTGTTTAACCACCACCACCACCACCACTCCAAATCCAGCAATCATCACTACACTCAGTCCTTCTTCCCAAAACATCAGTCCTCTGAAATTCCCTCCCTGCTCTTGTCCTTCCCACTGATGTTGACTTAACAAAAATTCAAGAAGAAAATTAATGACATTAGTTTCACCAATCGAGAGCCTATGAAGGGTATGAGCATTGCCCCTGCCTCCAGACTCAGCAATTAGAAAAACAAAATTACTGAATAAAAGTGATGAACTCAAACCTTAAATAAAGAAATGAAATAGTGATGTACCATTAAGAAAATAGCAGTAACTAAATGAAGAAGAGTATTATAACATTACAAAAATCATTACAGGGGTAGGAGTGGCTGTGTGGTAAGTAGCTTACTTACCGACCACATGGTTCCGGGTTCAGTCCCACTGCGTGGCACCTTGGGCAAGTGTCTTCTACTATAGCCTCGGCCCGACCACAGCCTTGTGAGTGGATTTGGTAGACGGAAACTGAAAGAAGCCTGTCGTATATATATATATATATATATGTATGTGTGTGTATATGGTTGTGTGTCTGTGTTTGTCCCCCCAACATCGCTTGACAACCGATAGTGGTGTGTTTACGTCCCCGTAACTTAGTGGTTCGGCAAAAGAGACCGATAGAATAAGTACTAGGCTTACAAAGAATAAGTCCTAGGGTTGACTTGCTCGACTAAAGTCGGTGCTCCAGCATGGCCACAGTCAAATGACTGAAACAAGTAAAAGAGTAAAAGAGTAAAGAGAGTAAAGACACCTGATGATGAGAAAAGAATGTGGCTGCTGAAATCTTGTAACAAATAATAAAGAAGCAGATAATAGAGGATTACTTATATCTGGTGCTGAAAGTTTTGTCTTGTGAGCCCAATCTCTCATTTTTTTATTTGTTTTTCAAATTGAGCTCTTGAGTTCAATTTCACAGCATGGTACCTTGGGCAAGTGCCTTCTACCATAGCCTTAAGGTGACCAGTTTGGTAGACAAACTGTACAGAAGCTGTGTGTGTGTGTGTGTGTGTGCTCATGCATGCATGCATATGTCTGCATACATTACCACTGTTTGGACAGCACTGATATGCTTATGTCCCACATAGACAATAAATTTGGCAGCTGGACTGTCCAACATGCAAAACTATGGAATAAAGTGTCTTATTGGAAAATATGGTTAGTTGCAATCATAAAGAGCATTTTCCAATCATAGACTACTGCCTCAATATCTTGTCCATACCCACATGGAAAAAGTGAATATAAAAAACAATGACGATGATAAGGAGGCAGATGTAATAATGATGAAGATGATGATGATGATGATGACAACTATGACAACAATGATGAGGGTGAATATGAAAAGTAGATTATTAGATAAGATGCTGAACAACCATATCTCCATATTACATTTCAGGCAATTTGTTCACATTTTTGCTTAGACAATTGTTCATAACTCAATCTACTTAGCTAATGAATAGATTCTACACTTCTGAAGAAGTTAACTGTAACAGACTCACATGGTAACAAGGGGGAAATTTCTATTTGACTAACTTCTACAGAATTCAGAGCTGAGCTTCTATGGCTTGTGGAACATTTACTTCTGTAATTATAGACTTATAATTCTTTGTAATTTTGGCACAAAGTCAGCAATTTGAAGGGGAAGTCAATTACATTGAGCCCCAGGGCACAATGGTACTTATTTTATCAAACCCAAAAGGATGAAAGTCAAAGTTGACCTCAGCGGAATTTGAACTCAGAATGTAATGAATGGGAAGAAATACTGCAAAGCATTTTTGTTTCATGTTCAAACAATTCTGCCAGCTCTCCACCTTCATTTTATAAACTTTTAATACTAGTATATTGTAGGGATAGTAGTAGTGGCTGTGATAGCAATAACAATGATAATCATTTTGAAATGCTTATAAAGAATTACCTTTAGCCAACAAGTTTGTGCTAGAAAGATGTATAATGTGAAACAGATCCATCTCACTGGCTTATCTTTCAATGAAATAAGCTTCACATAATTATATACAGATAGGAAAGATTTTAACTTAATTCATCTTACATTATAGATAAATATGTTAAGAAATTTAAAAACAACATTAAAAATGTTGAAAGAAACTTTAACAGCAAACAAACATAAAGTATGTTCCTGCAGTGATAAGTCTAGAAGTACGATGCAAGGATTCAAAGATTCAAACAGAACCAGGTATATGGCTATCACATAGACAGTAGTTGAGTTTAGGGTATAAAATTAACCTCACTGTTCGTCTGAAAATTGAGGAATCACTATGGTGGAGACTATATCATAATTTATCAAATTCTCTGAAATTTGATAAATTATACATATGACTGGTTTGTAAAAAAAAAAAATATCATTTCTGCACAACAGAACTGATATGAGAAAATGCAAAATGTTTATTATTTACTATGGTGAATCATAGCTTAGTTTTGTTTATTTTTGGAACTGATCTGACCACATATCACTGCGCATATCCCAGATTCCAGAAGTACTAAACAGCATTGATATTTCCATCTGCTTATCTTCAATCACTTATCCTACTGCACTAGTTAAGCATTATCACTAGTGATTCCAACTTGATAACATTAACATTGTCTTTCTAAATACATTCCACAAGTTGACTTAAGAAACACACGATGTTGATGATGAACAATGCAAAATAACAGAAATTTGATCCTTCAAATCAGTTCAATATTTTCTTAAGTGCAAAATCAATATTAAATAAAAAGACATAGTTGATTCTATATCTATGCCACTTATGATACAATCACTGAAATTATACAACAGTTACATTTCATAACAGTAATGAAGTCTGCCTTGCTTTAACAAACATTTATAAACATCCATATAAGTAAATGCACAACTATTTAACAAACCATTACTCTATAGGAAAAATATTAACTCTGCAAGCAAGCCAGTGAAATAATCAAAGAATTATCAATAATCCTTTAATGAATCATCATCATCATCATCATTTTACGTCCGCTTTCCATGCTGGCATGGGTTGGACAGTTTGACTGAGGAGTGGTGAACTAGAACATTACCTCTCAACAGTAGATTATTGTCATTTTCAGATATAAAAATAAAATTTAGTTACACTACTATTACTGATAGTAATTAGTATTATTATTTTTAGCTACAGATAACTATTTTTAAAACAAAAGCATCAATAATGTTGATAATATTAACAGCAGCAAGAATTAGATCATGTACTGACTTCCTTTTAAATGTGAAAACAATTATCAGAAAATGCTTCAAAAATTAGGAGCAAGCTACTTGGAAGATGTTTTCCTACAATCAAAGTATACTATATTTTCTTTCATAGCAAGATAAGAAATTGTATCTTATATCAGTAAAACTAAAAGAAAGAAAGGTAAATGGTAAGCTAGTTATTTCCTGGTATTTAGTAGTCATAGTAATAGGCAGATTACCATCACATTTATGTCTTCAACCAAGCTAATGTTGTAGAACGAAAAAAATTCTTCATGTGATGATAACGTATCTGAACACCTAATAATTTGTAAAATTTAGAGCCTGGCTACATGACTCACAAAACTATTTTAAAAGAACTTTCCATTCATTTTAATGGATATCTGCATAATATTTTCTGGTCAACAACTTTTCGTGGTTCTCTCCAACTAGATAACAATGACAATGGGTGGTTAACATTTGTCTTAACCCTTTATCATTCAGATTACTCTTTCAAATATAATCCACATTGTTTTAAATTCCTCATGCAATATCTCATAGCTTTGAGATTTTGATGATGTAATTGTATACTTTTAGTGTGATATTGTAAGGGAGGTTTGAATATAAAACATGTAGAATATTTGGGCCAGATATGGCTAAGTTAAATGCTGAAAGATTAAATTGTTTCAGATTCATTGTTGGGGGAAGACAAAGACAGAAAGAAAGTGCCAAAGAAGATCCAGTTATGAGGATCGAGTACAGGGTGAGAGATGTGAATTTAAGAAAAGTTGAATACTATCAACAGGTCTAGGTTGAGATATAAAAGTGACACGTTCAGAACAGATACCAATGAGGTAGCAAATAAAGAATACAACACAATTAGTTGTAAAGTATTTCAAAGTCAAAAAGGATTCTCTTTAAACACATTAGTTGGATGTGATCTAGAATGAATGATTAAATTTTATTTTATTTTATTTTTATTAACAATTTTACAGCTTTTTTTTTTTTACATTAATTCTATTCTGCTTTGAGTTAAAGGGCTTAAAAAATCAAGTATATACAAGACTACTGAAGCATTTTGTTTCACTAAAATATCCTCTCTGTTGCCATCCTTGCAACAGCAGAGTGGTATATATATGATACCCGGTTTACAGCTTGGTTAACCAGGGATAAATAAATAAAATAATTCTTTTTACCATAAGTAAAAAGCATGAAATTTTGGAGGAAAGAGCAAGTCGATTACATTGACCCCAGTACTTAACTGGTACATGTTTTATCAACACCAAAGGGATGAAAGGTAATGTCGACTTCAGCAGAATTTGAACTCAGAACATAAAACTGGAAGAAATGCCATTTTGTCTGGCATGCAAATGATTCTGCTAGCAGAGATAAAGGTTGCAAATTCTTGAACTAACAAGAATTACCAAATAATTGTGTAATGATTACCAGGTGTAGAAGTGGCTGTGTGGTAAGTAGCTTGATTACCAACCACATGGTTCTGGGTTCAGTCCCACTGTGTGGCACCTTGGGCAAGTGTCTTCTACTATAGCCTCGGGCCGACCAAAGCCTTGTGAGTGGATTTGGTAGACGGAAACTGAAAGAAGTCTGTCGTATATGTTTATACATATATATATATATGTGAGTGTGTGTGTGTGTATGTTAGTGTGTGTCTGTGTTTGACCCCCAACATCGCTTGACAACCGATGCTGGTGTGTTTACGTCCGCGTAACTTAGCAGTTCGGCAAAAGAGACCGATAGAATAAGTACTAGGCTTACAAAGAATAAGTCCTGGGGTCAATTTACTCGACTAAAGGTGGTGTTCCAGCATGGCCACAGTCAAATGACTGAAACAAGTAAAAGAGTAAAAGAGAACTATGCACCAAATCAATGTTGTTTAACTAATTTAATGACAAGATTGGGAAATACTCGGTGCAGCAGCAACACATTTAATATGGATTGGTGACAGAGGTTTATATAAATATGTAAGACATGTAACTTTTATGTATTGGAAACAAGATGGTACTTCCTGTACACTAATTCAATATTCTTTAACTATTACCATCACTAAAACTACAGTCTATATAAATAGACAGTAACTGTAGGATCTGCAAAACTATTAAATCTCCATATAACCTTGAAAACGTTTTATATACATGAACAATCAGCTTTGATATCAATATTACAGAGATTGTAATATTAGACATGCATACATATATTTATTCTTTCATTATTTTACTTGCTTCAGTCACTGAATTGTGGCCATGCTACAACACCACCTCGAAAGGTTTAGTCAGACAAATCAACCTCAGTGCATATTTTTAAGTTTGGCAATTATTCTATCAATCACTATTTTTATTCATTAATTTTTTTTTTTTTTTTTGTCAAACTGATCTGCACACACCTGTTTGTATGAAGGCACAGTTCAGCAAGAAATTGCAGAACTTTCAACTGTCATCTAACAACAGGAGAGTATATAATGTGTGTGTGTGTGTGTGTGTGTGTGTGTGTGTGTGTGTGTGTGTGTGTGTAGGTGTAGTTGTGTGGTAAGAAATTTGCTTCCCAACTATCATCATCATCATCATCACCATCATCGTTTAACATCCACTTTCCATGCTGGCATGGGTTTGACTGAGGACTGGCAAGCCAGGAGGCTGCACCAGGCTCCAGTCTGATCTGGCAACGCTTCTACAGCTGGATGCCCTTCTTTATGCCAACCAGTCCAAGAGTGTAGTGCATGCTTTTTACATGCCACTGGCATGGGGGCCAGTCAGGCAGCACTGACATCAACCACGCTCAAATGGTGTTTTTTACATGCCACGGCACAGAAGCCAGTGAGACGGCACTGGCACAAGCCAGTCACATGGTACTGGCATCAACCACACTTAAATGATGTTTTTTATATGCCGTTCTGGACAAGTGTTTTCTCCAATGGCCTTAAGCCAACGAAGGCCTTGCGAGTGGATTTGGTAGGCAGAAACTGAAAGAAGCCCATTGCATGTGTGTGTTTGTGCACGTATGCATGTGTGTGCGTGTGTCTTTGTGTTTGTGTTGGTTTGTTTACAACTTCATAATTCAGCAGTTTGGCAAAAGAGACCAGAAGAATAGATACCAAACTCAAAAAAATAAGTGCTGGGGTTGATTTATTCAACTAAACCTTTCAAAGTGGTGGCCCAATATGGCAGCAGTCCATTGACTGAAACAAGTAAAAGATATGAGCAAAATATAATACTGAAGTCACCCAGTGGTACAGTTTATGCAACAAATAACAACAGAATTCTGAATGCAAATAAATCGAATGACTACAGCCAAAACCCAAGTCAATTTTGCTAAACTACTTGTCAATGAAATGAATGCTCACAAAATAATTGTATTGCATAGCTCAAATGAAAAGAGCGACTGCTATTAAAAGAATTTTTACAAGATTTCAATGAATAGATCTAAATTTCAAAAATACTCAACTCTGTCATGCAAAACTGCTAAGCAACACATTCTAAAGGTATAAATTCTACCATAACAAGAGCATTTCAAAAGAACTGATGCCTCAATGGATAATAATAATAATAATAATAATAATAATAACAACAATAAAGCAATCATAATGGTGATGACAATGGTACCAGACATAAATATTGTGTACAATGGAACTATAATCAGAATAAAATTCCATGCACAGAAAATAGTACATGCAGACACTATCTCAATGCTGACATACTAACAGAAAAAGAAAAAGTTCACAAGAAAACACTATGGTGATGGTGGTGGGTTTGGTGGTGGAGGTGGTGGCTGGTGGAATCAATAGTATGTCTATAAAGAGGAGAGTTAAAGGGCCACAGCAAAGGGTTTGGCAAAGAAAACCAACATTAGAGCAGGACACTTCATATTTTAATCATTAATGTTGTTTGTTTGTTTTTTCTCTATGTTTTTTTATAATGAAACAAAATACATCATAAGAGTTTAGAAACTTGATAATGTGAAATAGCTCTTTTTTGAAACAGTGAATCTTGAAGTACATTAAGCTATAAATAATAGCGTGTAAATATCAGGCTAAAAAAAAAAACTTTTAAGAAGCCTTTGAATTTTTCTATCCAAAGGGTTTTTTTTAATCTAATATTATTTTACATGTTATTATTTATAGCTTTATGTGCTTCAAGAGTCCCCATTCCAAAAACAAGACATCATTTTTTTCAGGATGAAATAGGGGGTCTTAAATGTAGGTTTAAACCATAGATGACAATTTCTTAAATAGACATCAGCAACAATAATTATAATGTTGATTAGGATTACTTAAAAAGTATAAGATCTATGAGGAAAAAGGTAAAGAATTATGTAATATTTTGTAAGTGGCATGAGGCATTTCTAAAAAAAAAAAAACAACTGATTTCCAGAATAATAAAATTCATAAAAGAAGTTTGTGCTAAGAAGAGTGATAAATACTGATTTTTTGCATATTCTATTACCATTTATTTATTTATTTATTTATTTATTTACTTTACCTGAAGACAGCTATCATTAGTTTCCTCACATTTTACATTTTTCTGTACTAATTACTCTATATATCTAAACAACTCCCCACATTCTTCTGACAAAATACAGTAACATTGCCTCTAACTTACCAGTAAGTTATCTGAATAGCTGTTATAAACAGCAAAATTGGCTCTATTCTAACTGAAAGGCAGTGTATGAAAGTATAAAACAGTCTCTAGTAATTTGTAGGTATAAAGACCTTGCCTTGTCCAAGGAGAGTAGGACAAAATCAATCAAAGATGCTGTAAAACAATTCAAGAGTGCTGAGTTAAAAAGTCTACCAACTAAATGAGTCTGTATTTAATATATAAATACATTTAAGTCATAAGAAATCAATATAAACATATGAAACTTTAGGTTTATAAGAAAGATAAAATTCAAAGAAGGAATATTAAATTTATATTCCCAGAAAAATATATTTAGATAAAGTGACTCCAACTCCAGTAATTCAGTCCTTTGAACATCATTCACTAATAATAAAAATAGTAATTAATAATTTCAGAACAGTGAAAGATGGTAAGCTTGCAGAATCATTACCATACCAGGCAAAATGCTTAGCAGCATTTCATTCATTTTCACATTTGGAGTTCAAATTCTACTGAGGTCGATTTTGTCTTTCATCCTTTTGGGAATAAAATAAGTACCAGTTGAACACTGGGGTTGATGTAATTGACTTAATCCCTACCTTGTAACTGCTGGCCTTGTGCCAACAGTATGAAGCAGTGAGTTGGCAAAATTGTTAGGGCTTAGTGGTATTTCTTCTGACTCATTGCATTCTGAGTTCAAATTCCACCAAGGTCATCTTTGCTGTTCATCTATCCAGGGTTGATAAAATGAACTACCCATCAAGTACTGAGGTTGATGTAACCATAATAACCCTTCCACAAATTTCAGGCCTTGTGCCAATGTTAGAAACAAATTTTACATCAGCATAAACAAAGCAAATCAGTTTCAAATGAGAATCAAAACCAGGACACAGATAACTACAACTTATTGCCAAGTAGTAGTAGTAGTAGTAGTAGTAGTAGTAGTAGTAGTAGTAGTAGTAGTAGTGGCAGTGTTGGTAGTTTTAGTGGTACCAGCAGTAGTATAATAATGACTTTTTCCAGAGTCACTAGGTATTAAATCTATATGTAAAATGAATTACATGCTGTAATGTTCATACTTTTACTAAAAATAATAATACAGTATGTGTAATAAAAATGTTTAAGTCTATCATACACCTCTTATGGAAAGAATTTCTTTTAAGCTCCTAATGCACTAGAGTTCACTTCCAAAAGGTTAAAAATGTGGTTCTTTTAAAATTATTACTAACAATTACAGTAGAAAACCAGCAAACTATATTTTCACTGGTGATTCACACTAAGAGAATATATAAGAAATTAAGAAGTTTACAAATGCTTAGAATTTTTAACGATATCAGGTATTTTATATCAAAATTTCAGCTAATTATTCTAATCATTTTAAAAATTTCTCTTCTTAATAACTGTAAAAGTTATGTTTAATTTGATGGTGTTTTATTTTATTATATTATGTCGTGGATATGACTTTAAACTGTATCTGGTAGTGGGGCTCTGGTTTAGGAGTTACTGGGTTTCGAAGAGTGTGGAACCACCTCTTAGCTATTACTATTCCCAGGTCTACTCTGACCCAGGTGCCAGCTTTGGGTTAATTGGCATATTAGGGGTTGCCTATCAATGCATGTGAAGACAAGATTGCACAGGCTGTGGAAGAAACCTTCATAGCTCAACAGAGGGGAAGGTAGTTGCAGTAGTGCATTGTAGATTGCAAAGAGCATGACAAGACAACTAAGACATCTTGGTCATCTACTGCATCTATCTCTATCCCCAGTTGTCTTGCCTTGGTTTTGCCACTGGATTGAAGATAGACACGGACAAGAGAGTCAGGTTGATGGTGCACAACTCTTCTTCATATTAAACAAAGTCACTGTACAAATCATCAATCATCCCTAAGGGTGACAAGATGCACCTCTTCTATACCTCATCTCCCAGATCCTATACAAAATGCTCAATCCTTCTCTAAATCTGTCTCCATTTAGAATTCCCTTCACTCACACTTTTTTTTTTCTATTTTTTAATCATTAAAAACTCAAGACAAATATTACCCATATTAATCTCAGTTATTCTGAATAATTAATCTAAAAAAAAAAAACTATAGGCCCTCTTCAATAAAGAATGGGAAAAATTAAAGGAAATAGACAGGGTAAGGAATCATTTTCAGTGATACATTTATGAAGTGTCAAGCCTTAATGAAGCTCACCTACCCACAATAGGTACTCTGGAGATCTGATAGCATCATCTGGATCCAGTTATATAGGCACAATGATGATGATGATAAGTTCAAACTCAAACAAATGGCAGTGGAGCTCTATGGCAGTAAAATAAGAGCTAACTGATTTCTTGGTTCTGACCAAACAGTACAGACCCAGAAATTAAACCCAAAGAGCCATTCTGCTCTGTAGAGGAAAGTAAACAAATTACATTAGCACAAAATACAAAACAGTATCCACATCAATAACAACAACAACAGCAACAATTCTAACATTTTATTTATGAAGAAAATTTAACAATTTTTTTTTTTGTTTTTTGGAGGGACATGATTGTTTTATATGGAATTATTTAGGATACTAATGTAATTGCTATCCCACTTTCACCAAAAATATTTCAGGTGCAGTACCTACATGAACTTACTTCTTGATTTCTTAACGTTTTTTTTTACACCTTTCTCTCTCTCTCCCTCCCTTTTTCCTTCTCATTTGTTCTCACTTCCCTTCTTTCTCTCAGAGATGTAACAACTGCAAGCAATACATTTATTGCTGAAGACATGGATATTTCACCTGTAGGTCATTAGTCCTAACAAAATAGCAAAAACTATTTTGAGCAATGCTAAGTTCACTTATCCTACTTTGCTTTAGTTTATGAAACAAAATAGTACCACTCCTACCTCACAGTTGAAAAATCTGTAATTAATGAAACTATTCAGCTTTGCCAAACTATCTAACATCGAAAGAAAGTGTTTAAAACTTTTTAATTAATGTATATGATGTCACTGTTTCCAAATATGAGTTACTCTATTTCTGTTTACATATACACACACACACACACACACAAAATCTAAATACCTTGCAAAGACAACCAAGTAAGTATTATTTGAATCAATTAGGAATCAACACAGGGTTATCAGAATGTAATATCATTTTCAGAGAAAAGGTAGAAGTGTTATTTGATGAATGCTGTCAGAAAACCAGAAATTGATTAAAACAACTAATTAAGGTGCAATTAGAAGACAATATGATCATTTGAAATGTTTTTCATTTTGAAATTAACAATTTTAAAGATGACCTTGCTAAATACATTTTCAACCCTTTAGCATTCAAATCACTCTGTCAAATGTAATGCTTATTTATTCAAACTGTTTTGAATTGACTAAGCAATATATTGAAGCTTCAAGATTTTGATGATGATGTGACTGTTTATTTTTAGAATGAAATTGTAGGACAAATGTGAAAGGCTGGATCTGGTCAATTTGAACATAAAATAGGTAAAATATTTGGGCTTGATGTGGCTGGTTTAAATGCAAAGGATTAAACTGCTATTCACAAGATAGACATTTGCTCTTAAATGTTTTAAAAACATAGTAGGAGCTATTTATAAGCAGGGGCTCAGATGAAGATAATTTAACAATTTACAATAAATGTAAGCTTGTTATGTCTACTAACTGAAGACCCAGTAGCTATTTTGGTTGAAAGTAATCAGGTAATCAACTTGTGGTTTCTCTTATGTTGCTAAAAACTCACACATGTTACTCTTCTACATTTCAGTTATAAGATTATCATTGACATGTCACTTCAGTATATTACCCACAAACTTATCAGTTCTACTGTAAATGAACCTACTCAGATTTCTCAAGGTCTGTGGGGGGCTTATTAGCTATAGTTTTCTTCCTCTTCACAGAGACCTATATATTTTTCGCTTTAAAAAAATGTTGGACTACATTAAGCTGTACACCAAGTACTAAATACCACAAAGCTTAATTTTTTAATCAAGTAAGAATACATTTAAGAATGGAGGCATATCTCAACTTAGCTCATTTCAGGTTACATCTTTTTCAACTTTACATCATTTTTTTTTTCTTAAGAAATAAACCTCAACTTCAGTTGATTTATTCAACTTTATATTGGTCTCAGCAAACATGTTTAAAAGCACAAAAAAATAATAAAAAACACTTAAAAACCAACACTGAAATGGAGAAACCAAAACAAATACATGTGAAAACATACAAACAGATATAAAACAGATATAAGCTAACAGATTTTTTTAAATGATTTTTTCATGTTGTGCCATTTTTCAAGTTGTTACATATTATGAAACCAATAATCAACGTAATTTGAAGTAAGCCTATGTAAATAAATTCCATAAACTTTTAGTTTTTAAATTTGTATTTCCTGGTTTCCTTAGTTTTATTATTTCATTTTTATAAGAATTCATCAACACTGTTCATGTTATGACTGCTGAATTGTTGAAGTAACCACAAATTCTGAATCCTTTTATTTATTTTGTGTTCGGAAAACAAATACAATAAAATGTCATTATTGATAGTTAAAACTGTGCTTAATTGATGACGATTGAATGTTTAAATGAACCCAAATTCCAATGCAGTCACCCAAGATTTTTTTTTTTCTAATTTACAGTATGAAATTAAAAGGCATGAGAAATTTCATGAATGAAAGTGAAATAAACGAAATACAAGACGATGAAATTTAGTGAAAGATTTATAAACAGTAATGGAGACAAGAATGCGTAAACCAGGAAGTGAAAATACTAAAAGTAGGTTTATTAGTATAACTAGTTTGAAGAAGGTTATATTTTCAATGCACCATAATTTGCAGCCACTGTTATAAATATTGTTGTTCTTAATAGCAATGTCACTTTCCTGTAATGTTCGAATACCCGGAAAGAGAATTGGAATTTATAAAGGTGATGGCAATAAAGACAAGTTTGACACAAAGTTTTACAACAATAAAAAATAATTGATTCTAAGTATAGTATTTAGTTACAAAGACTTACACAGCTAACACTAATTAATCCTTTTAATATCACTTTTAAGTTTTAACACAAGGCCAGCAATTTTGGGGGAGGGATAGGCCAATTAGATTGACCTAGTTTTTAACTGGTACTTATTTCATCAACCCTAAAAGGATGAAAGACAAAGTTGCTCTTGATGGAATTTGATTAACCCTTTCAATTTTAACCTCTAAAATTTGAAAAAGAAACTGCTTATTTTAAAATGTTCATATATATATATATATCATCATCATCGTTTAACGTCCGCTTTCCATGCTACCATGGGTTGGACGATTTGACTGAGGACTGGTGAAACCAGGTGGCAACACCAGGCTCCAATCTGATTTGGCAGAGTTTCTACAGCTGGATGCCCTTCCTAATGCCACGCAAAAAATTTCCATTGTAATTTTCTGGTGTTTAACTTTTGTTAAGCCAGGGCCCAAACACAAGCTTGATACACCAATTAATGAAATAGTTATTTTACTAAATTTTTCAAATTCATCTTCATCACCACCATCATCATCATCATTGTCACCATTTTATGTCCACTTTCTGCACTTTTAACATGGGTTGGATGGGTCATTTCTGTTCTTCCAGATGGGTTAGGAGACTAAATTTTGCTTGTAAGTTTCATTTTTTTACTTGGTTTCTATAACTAGATGCCCTTCCTAACATAATCATGTTCCAGAGTGCTTTTTATTGTGGCATCGGCATAAGAGAAGACACAGGTGAGAGAGAGTGACAGAAAGTGAGAGATAAATAAATGCCAATACCAAATGGCCAATGGAGAAAATAGGTGGAATGTATGAGGTGCACGCAGACTTGATGAGGTGCTATAAAAATATACCTGAAGATGTTGAGAGTGCTGGATAATAAGGATGAAAGAAAGAGAGAGAGAAGTAGCACATTGAGTCAGATACATTCCATGGTATACTTAGTAATATGAGAAATAATGTATAGTATGGTGCGCTGAAGAGGCTCAACTGTTATCCTTAATCACACCAGAAGTATAGTACAGTGAGGGTGAAGAGAGGAGTGATCAAGAGCTGGGCAATAAGAGAATGAGAACTGGATGCATGATTGATAAGTGATAAAGGTAGACACACTAGAGACATGGATGACAGTGGCATAGATAAGATAATGATAAAGGAATGTAAGATAAGAGGGGTAAGTGACAGATAAGTAGATGAGAGATATGTTGGAGAGATGAGAGAGGAAGCAAACTGAAGATGTCATCCTGACATTATGCGTATGTATACACACACACATGCACACAAACACAAACACACACACACACACATACACACACACACACAAGCACAGACACACATATATATATATATATTCCTGTATCAACCAAACTATTAGATATTACACACTGCTGGTCACAATGTGCTATATTGTAGTATTGTACCGTTCAAATGATGCCATCTCAATGGCTAGAGAGGCAGGCCAACATTCCCTCAAACAGGTTGCCAATCCATTGCAGGGTTAGCCATTTACAGCTGAGTGGACCAGAGCAAATATGAAACAATGTGTTTAGCTCAAGAACACACTACCCACCAATCTTGGAGCTGAAACCAAGATTACAAGATTGTAAGTGCAATATTCTAACTACTAGTTCACATGCCTTCATATATATATATATATATATATATATATATATATATATATATATATATATATATATATAAGTCAGTAAATAGTGGGGTTGTGTTAACCGCACGTGGAGAAATAATAGGAAAATGAAAAATAATAATAAGGCAGAATGCTAAACTGGAAGCATATTTTAATAAAGATTTCTAACCGGCTTTCATTGCGAAGCAAATTTTCAAGAAGAGGGAGAATGAAAATGTTTTTTACAAAGAAGTACAAGATGAAGAAGATAATATATAAAAAAATAATATATAAAAAAATAAATATACCAATACATTATATTGTCTTTGAGCTTTTGAAGTTCAATTGTAATTCATGTACATAATGCTTGGAAAAATAAGGATGCATGAGAATTGAGAGTTGTGTTAGGTTTAAAATAAGGGGCTAAAAGTTTGTGTTAAGCAGGAAGTGTGGTGTCAAAACAGGAAGTGTGTGTAAGGGGAGACAAATGTTTTTAGTTGGAGTTATGAACTCTTTTTCAACAGGAAGTTTATGTCTGTTCTTATTTCTCTAGGAACATTATATGATGTTAAACCATAATGTGTGAATGAGGAAGATACTAAATTTAGATGTAATTTGCTTCAGTTAAAATCCAGAACTCCAGTTAAAATAAAAAGACAATGTAACCACAAGCTAACATCAGGCTTTGAAGAGTTAAAAATACAACAATAATAACAACAAAAACAACAACAACAACAACAACAACAACAATAATAATAATAATAATAATAATAATAATAATAATAATAATAATAATCCTTTCTACTGTAAGCTAAAGGCCTGAAATATAGGGGAGGAGACTAGTCAATTACTTCGACTCCAGTGTTTCACTGGTACTGATTTTATTGACCCCAAAAGGATGAAGAGCAAATCAACCTTGGCAGTATTTGAACTCAGATGAAATGCCACTACCATTTTGCCTAGTGTGCTAACAATTCTGCCAGCTCACTGCCTTAAATAACAAAAAATAATAACGGTTTCAAATTTTGCCACAAGGGCAGCAGTTTTGGGGGGAGGAATGAGTCATTAACAACAACCACAGTGTTCAACTGGTACTTATTTTATCAACCCCGAAAGGATGAAAGGTAAAGTCGACCTTGAACTCAGGACACAGTGACAGGCAAAATACCGTTAAGCATTCTGCCCAGCATGCTAACAATTCTGCCAGCTTGCTGCCTTAAATAATAATAATAATAATAACAATAGTAATAATCCTTTCTACTATAGGCACAAAGTCTGAAATCTGGGTGAAGGGGATAGTCAATTACATCAACCCCAGTGTTTCACTGGTACTTAATTTATTGACCCCAAAAGGATGAAAGGCAAAGTCAACCTCAGTGGAATTTGAACTCAGAACGTAGCAACAGGCAAAATACCACTAAGCATTTCATCCAGTGTGCTAACGACTCTGCCAACTCACCACCTTAACAATAGTAATAATGATAATAATGATTCTTTCTAATTTTGGCACAAGGTCAAACATTTGGGTGGGAGAGCAGCAAATCGATTACATCAACCACCAAACTTGCCTGGTACTTTATTTTATTGACACCAAGAGAATGAAAGGCAAAGTCCATCTCGGCAGTATTTGAACTCAGAACATAAAACTAGAAGAAATGCTATAAAGCATTTCGTTCAGTGTGCTAATGATTTTGCCAGCTCACTGCCTTAATAATAATAATAAATAATAAGAGAAAAATAATGAGAAAAAAAAAATTTGCTGTACAATTTATCTTTCAACCACCAGAGAGAAGGTGGATCAAAATAAAAAGAAGAAAGAAAAGAAAAAGAGTAAGTAGGACATGCACTGAACAGTTTTGGGCTTCAAAAAAGATGGCAAGGTATGAGCGAATGGAATAGTTGTTTAAAAAAACATTGCTACAGCTTTACTGTTATTGCTGCTAAACTTAGCACAGTTTAAATATACTAACATTACTGTTTAGTAAAAATGCCATTAAAAATAGACATTCTGCTAGGAAAGGTATTGTATATCAATTGAAAGGCTGTTTCTTTTTCAGATAGTTCACACTGCAGAAGAAAGGTACATCTCTTCCACGTGATGCAACGAGAGTTAAACGTGATAATGAAAAAAAGTAGGTATATGACAGTTCCTGTTGAACTTTTTATAGACAGCTACGTTACAATGGCTGAATTCCAAGTGAATTTCCTTTACTTTGTCTCCACCGAGCTGATAAAGAGACTGTCCAGCTGTGAAAACCGTTAAAAAGTTTTAAATAACTGGAAATTTATACAAGAATAGGAGAAGAGAGATAAATTTTAGCAGATATCACATGAGGATGGTAAAAGCAACCATATTCATAGGTACTTCAACAAAATTTTTATCTGAAAAAAATGCTCATATTTAACGCAGTAATGGAAATTTATATTATTTATAAAATAAAGATAAAGTTGGGATCTAAGAAACTGAATAAAATGTTAAATATAGAACCGATTCAATGGGCTGTTGTAAATCAATTTCTTCCAAATAATAATGGTTTCTAACAATGTCTGAAATTTTTAGGAGTAGGAAAATGGAAAGTTATGGTATCCAGGTCTTTCCTCACAATAGCAGAAAATACAGTGAAACAACTTCAAGCAGGATGTAATTTTATTGTCCACAAACTTATTTCTGTATAATATCTATTACTGTATTTTCTGGCATACAAGTCAAACTTTTGGGGCTAAAATTTACTGCCAAAACTTATCCACCAAGATGACTTTGGAGGACCAAAAATTTCATGTAATGCAGTCATAACGTGAACAGCAGGATTTGGGAAGATAATGACATGTTTACAGTATACATTACATCAACTTGTATGCTGGAAAATATGGTAGTTTATTTCGAATAATGATTTCTTCCTAAAACACTGTTCAATACTTTTATGGGTTGGTGGTATGGTTCATTGAATCAACTCCAGAGTATTACTAGAACTCCTTTGATCACTCTTTGAGGAATAAAGGGTTAAAGTTAACAATGATAGGATTTGAACCCAGGTTAAATAGACAGAACTAAATATTTTCAAAACATATGAGACTTGTCAGGGAAGTTAGAGTTTGTATTGAGTTAGGAATGATCTGTGCTTTCTGGAAGTAATTATTAATCATGAACCAAGGAAGAAAAGAAGTTCAGAATATACTAGCAGGGAGATGCTTCAGCTTGAAACTCTGGCTGGGATCCTAATTATCTGGTAGCAGGTCCCCACAAGTAAACCATTTTACCAATTGGTATCCTTTCACTAGAAAGTACACTGCTACTGAAGGTTGGAAATAGTCTAAGTTTAAATTCTGCCAAGATCTCAAAAGCCCAAGTTTTGGATCACTTACACAATACAAAAACAGTCAAAAAAGGAAATTTGTTTTGCTTATTGGTTTAGTTTCAAATAATTTTACAAGAGTTGCAGCTAAAACTAATTAAGTTTAACTCATTAACAACCAGCAGAAGAAAGGGAGCATGTGGTATAATTTCTTTTTCCCATAATAAAACTATTCGCAGAGTCATATTTCTTAAAAGCTACTTTTTTTAAACTTTTATAACGACATGGTAGTTTTTTTTTTTTTTTTTTTTAGTTAGTCATGTATCTTCTCTACGGCAAGACACCTGTTCTGATCCTTGTATTATACTCTTTCCCCTTAACACCTGGCATAAGCCACCTGCTGGTCCTCTCAACTCAATCAAGAGATTTTGTCTTTTAGGTCTGGTGACATGAAAAAGCACCTAATACACTCTGTAAACTGGTTGGTGTTAAGAAGAGCATCCAGTCATAGTAATCATGCCAAACAGACATTAGAACTTGACACAGTCCTCTGACCTATTGAATCTTGCCAAGCCATCCAACCCATGCCAACATAACGTACGGATACTAAATGTTAATGATGATTAGTCTGGAGGAAGGAGCAGTACCAACAGCCTTCAAAAATCGTCAAAGAATAGTTTATATATCTTTTAAATAATTATAAATCAACAATCACAGGGAGAAAACTGTGCAGATAAAGAATTTCAGAGGGGATCATATTCTGGGGTGAAAGAACTTGACAAAGTGTTTGATACAAGGCCTGGGGAGAGGACAATATAGGTGACAAGAGAGCAGAGGTCACTTTAGTTATAGTGTCTGAAAATTTTAAAAAAGTAATACCATCAACATATTTCTGCTACTAGACTAGCAATCAATTAAATGATAAAAAAAATTACTACAGCACATAAATCTCCAAAACAGTAAGCTTTCCCCAGCACAGTTTTGTTTAAATCAAAAATTTCAATTTAGTGATTATTAAGAATAAGTTCTTATTACAATCTTAGATGGAAAAAAAATTATGTAATGGATTTGAATGGAAAGATATTAAAGGATAAAATAGAAAACCATGACTATAATTTTAAAATAATCAAAAGAAGCAGAAAATAGAGTTTCAAATTGTGACAAGTTCATAACCAAAAATAAAATAGTAAACATGTGGGTCACTGAATCCATTACACGTATGTGAACTTCTAAGAATAGAGCAAACTCATTAGTCCTGCCATGAACAAGACAACCTCTCTAATGCTGATGCCACAATAAAATATTCTAAGCACACTTTGATGAATGGTTGGCAATAAGAGCATCCAACAAAGTAATCATACCAAAAATCAAATGTACAAGTGAGACAGGGGTTCCTTATTTGCCTAAGAGGGTAATAACTTCAAAACATATCTATGTCAACATAAAAAATGTACATAAGATAAGGATGTTGATAACATTCAAATCTGAATACAAAAACAAAAAAAAAACTGCTTCAACATACAAACTGAGAAAAGTTCCATTATACTACAATTATTCAGATGTTTTATAGTAAAATCTCAAGTTGAATTATACAAACTTGAAATGTCATATCCTCAATGATAAAAACATATACCAGGCAAATCAAACATTTTGCTAAATAAAATATCACAAGGACTTGTTTAAATAATTTGCAATCAATTCACCAATATATATGCTACAAACCTAATGAAATAATTCTTTCAAATTTTAGCACTAGGCCAGCAATTTTAGTGGGAGAGGGTAAGTCAATTACATCAACACCAGTGCACAACTGGTACTTGTTTTATTGACCCCAAAAGAATGAAAGGCGAAATTTACCTCAGTAATATTTGAACTCAGAACATAATACCAGAAAAACTACCACTAAGCATTTTGTCCAGCATGCTAACAATTCTACCAGATCACTGCCTTTAATCTAATGAAGTAATGATATAACTATACTTCATTTTTGTATCTGATTTGCATGATTCTTTATGTGAATTCATGTGTTGAAGCAAATTTTGTTGTGTCTGGGGAGAGTCATATTGTCTTAATGCCTTATAACCTAACAAACTCATCGATTCAATTTCCACTCATTTATTAATTATGTTTTTTCTTCCAAAAGTTTTGTTGCTTTTACAACTTGTCAACATTCATTGATAATATATAATTATACATGCAGGAGCAACATTTCTTTAGACAAAAAAAAATTCCCCTCATTTCAATGTATAATGTAAATAATTCTCTTGTAAATCCAATCATGACAAATTAGAAAATTCATTAACCTTTGAAAAACAGATTTTGCAGAAATCCATGTGATATATCTTTTTATTTGATTGCATTTTTCCATGTGATATATCTTCTTTTTATTTGATTGCATTTTTCCATGTGATATATCTTCTTTTTATTTGATTGCATTTTTCCATGTGATATATCTTCTTTTTATTTGATTGCGTTTTTCAAATTACAATTTTACTATAAATTCACAACGCTGCTGCTGAACTGAGAGTAGTGATATTTAATAGCTGAATGTTCTTCACATTACAGGCAGTCTAAACAGAAGAAATTTTATCAAAAGCTTGTTTACTAAGTGTCTGTCTTCTTGACTTAACGTAAGTTTATTACCTAGAAACCATTATTAAAAGTGTTCAAACTTGAGATTGTGATAAGCTTATGACTTTTCACCTATCAGCTTAGAGATAAATTTTTTTTAATATTTACCTCTACACAATATTTCAGTTGGTTTCATCCCCGGATAACAACAGTTATCTTACTCCTAGCTACGTACACAGTACCAGAGTAGATTTGATTAGGAACCTTTAATTCTAAACTAAGGACAATTACCTTATTAAAAATAAATAAACATCATCTTTATAAATTACCAGAATAAGGTGGTGAGCTGGCAGAACCAATAGTATGCTGGACAAAATGCTGCCAAACATTTTGTTCATCACTATGTTCTGAACTCAAATTCCATCAAGGTCAACTTTGCCTTTCTTCCTTCCAAGGTCGATGAAATAAATACCAATCAAGTACTGGGGATCAATGTAATCAACTTTCTACTCCCCTCAAAAACTGCTGGTCCTTTGCCAAAACTTAAAACAAATACAATTTCCCAGAATAACCAAATGAATTAGTTGTTTTAAAATACTTCCTTAATTTTTCTTTTCATAGGAATTTTTTATGCATGCATAAGTACAAATATTCTAAGTAAAATTGAAGCATCTATACAAGTTCTACCCAACAGTAAAAATAACAAGAAATAATTTTCTAATCTTATATTTACTTAATTTCCAAAAATAAAAAGAACTGATATATATCATACATTACTTAGGCCAAGATATTCTTTACAAATTTCAAGTTAAGATTATCCAATGCTCCCCTCTAAATGGAAAATCCTCATTAAACTTAATCTTTCTCTATTAGACTAAAACAACTACAGACTTTATTTCAGTGTTCATTCCATCTACAGCTCTATTCTGTTTTACTCAAATTTCAACTCCCTTGCCAAATCCTATTTCCTATCACTACTACTTTTCTATCTTACTGAATGCCAATTTATTTTCCTTTCAAAGAGTACAACTTCCAGTAGTAAAGCGTTCTCAGTATCTCAGCATATCTGATTATTACTTTTACCATTTCATACAGTTTTGTTTTAATCATACTTTATACCAAGCCAGGTTTGTTTGTTTGTTTTTTTTCCTTTCTTTTTCTTCCTATAAACAATATTTCAGTTCTACTCTTCAGTTTTGAATCTTGAAGTTAAAATGTCAGTGTCACAAAAAAATGGAAAGCTCTCAGAAAACGTTTGTGTTGATGGTTCAATATCTAGTTCAATTATTTTACTTATTTCATGTGCTTGTGATTTCCAGTTGAGTCAATAACCTGGAGGGTGATGGAATCTTCAAGTGGTTCCCACTTGCCAATAATACACTATCATCATAATTTTAACGTTCATGTTCAACACTGGCATGGGCAGGACAATTTGGTAGGAGCTGGTAAGCCACAAGACTGTGCCAAACTCTACTGTCTGCTCTGGCATGGTTTCTATGGCTGGATGCCCTTCCTAACACCGACCACTTTACAGAGTGTACTGGATGATTTTTACATGGTATCAGCACCAGTAAGATCACCAAGTAACTTGCAAGACAAAGACCCCTCAACTGAGAGGGGAGTGGTATTGACAGAGGTAGCTTTGTGCCAGATGATGAGAGGCTAGATTTTGATAGAGGGACAGAACCAGGTGTCTTGCTATAGAAGAGATACATGGTTACCTCAGCAGGAATACAGAGAGAGAGAAAGAGAAAGAGGTGGTGTATGACGATAAAAACGCTCACTGGTGGCCCAATCCTAGCCATTACATGATGCTTTCATATGAAATGTAACACATGGTCACAGATAGAGTAAATACCAGTCAGCTAAAAAGATGCTAATCCTGTCACCAATGTTGCAAAATACCCATTGTGAAAATATAATTCTCACTACCCCAGTCCAACTAGATATAAGCAAGTGCAAAATTGTAAAACTGACAGATGTCCCATTGTATAATAGTACCAAGTTTATCTTTACCAATAGATATGACCAGAGGAAAAGGTAGATCAGATTTCCTTCATAGGACCTAGTATACTTCAACAGTTGGTCTTCACATTCATAAAATGATGGAAGTTTTCAGTTTTTAAATGAAAAAGTTCAAACAAAGGTTATATATTTTTTTTTTTTCAAGAAGTGGTAAACTTTATTACAAATGGAAAAAATTAACAGTTACTCACAGAAAAATAATTGTTATTGGAGCCAAAAGTACAAGTGGATGGTATGGCCGGTCCCAGTCAACGACACCGTTTAAGCGAAGCAATGCAGCTCTCCATCCTTCCATATCTTTCATAAGTTCATTCAATTCATTGTTATGCTGAATAAAGAAATAAAAATATCATATCAACCAATGAAGATATAAAATAAAACATGTTATCACATGGTAATAAAAGATATGCAGCTTATAAACAGATGCACCTGGCAAGCTACATGAGAGTAGAAGATAGTAAGGAAGATAGAAACATAAGATGGTAAAACCCATTATTGATAAGGTAATATATATATATATATATATATATATATATAAACACTTAACACACAATGTATTAATAGAAGTACAGGTGCAATAAAATGTGATGAGAAATAATTCCCAATTAAAATATATTTTGCAATGAAACTTGGTACAAATTTGAACACATTCACCTTATCATGTTCATTCCCTCATAAACTGCTAGTTTCATTGATTTCTTCAATGTATCCAAAATGTTTGTTACACTTTTTTTCTAAAGCAAAGCTATTTTATTTCTAAAATATGCATAAAAAATAAAATATTTTATTTATTTTTATTTGTTTGGGTTTTTTTTAACCAATGCACTTTATACAAGAACAAACAATAATACAGGGGAAAATATCTGGAGTAAAAAAATTTTTAAGATATTTTCTTGTTTGATATCATTTCTATCTTTATCTTTTAAAATAAACTAATCTTCAGTCCTCAATGGTTCCATTATGGTTCCTTTTTATTTATGTACTTCATTTTCTTATCAATGGAATTCTACGTCATTTAGTTGAATGTTCAGTGGGTTTCAAAAATTTACAAATTTAGATGATACCAAAATAGTTTTGTATAGGAGGGGATGTTTTTGAAGATAACATTGAGAGATCATTAAATGTTGTTTCATGATATATCTTCAGAGATTTTACACCATTCCTGAGTTTTTTTCAAGAATTTTACTTATTTTATGGTCTTGAGGATTAAAGACAGTGAATAAAAATTGATTTCAAGTTTTGGCACAAGGCCAGCAGTTTCAGGAGAAGGGATAAATCAATTACATCAACTCCAATGTTCAACTGGTACCTATTCTATCAACCCTGAAAGGATGAAAAACAAAGTCAACCTTGGCGGAATTTGAACTCAGAACACAAAGATGGACAAAATGCCATAAAGCATTTTGCCCGGTGGGCTAACAGTTCTACCAGTTCACCACCTTAACAATAATAATTTTGCATATTGTGTGGTCTTGATTAAAGACAGTGAGTAAATATTACCAGCCATTTCAAAAATGTTTCACATTGTCATTATATGCAATAGTTGTATTATAGATATGTAAAACAGTAACTTTGATTTAAAACAGATCACTTTTAACAGATTTACTTACTATCATTATTCTGAAACATTAAAGAATATTTTAAAACATTTTGATTTTGATAGAGACTATATTCCTTGAATTGATTAAAACAAATTTTAATAAAAATCTTTTCTACCCAAACAATCATTTGCATATTCATAATATGTTCCAGCATTTTCAAATGCAAATATGCAAGTCACTGTTGTGTACATCACAGGAGAACAACTTTTCCCTTTTATGATGGCAGTCTATTCATAACACACTCAACAAGTGATTCTGGAACATCTGTATTTCAACATGTTGTGGTTCTTCAACCGGAATCATCCAGCTTTTTTAGCTTATACAAGCCATTGGCTTTGTTTATAATTTCAGCAAATGAACTGTTTACTGATCAGTGCTTTTATCTACCTTCTAATAAAAAATCACTATTTGCACTGTGTACAGCGAGCTCTGATATAATAATTTGCATTCTTATTCTTAATATATTCCAGCAGATTCAAGCACAAAAAATATGGTAGCTGCTGTTATTTTTCTGGTCATTTCTTATCAATTGTTTAATTTAGATAAATACATATGAATATGCAGAATGTACACAAAACTTTTCATGAAACCATCGTAAAAATAACAACCAACTATCTTAGTCAGGGAAGCAGTTTATATTTGGCATAAGGGAGATGGGCATCACATAAAAAAAGGGAAGGGAGATAGACAGGAGATTAAACGAAGCCAGAGAGCCACATGATAGAGATAATAGACCACTTTCTAAGGCGGTGAGCTGGCAGAAATGTTAGCGGTATTTTATCTGTCTTTACGCTCTGAGTTCAAATTTTGCTGAGGTCAACTTTGCCTTTCTTCCTTTTGGGGGGGTCAATAAATTAAGTACCAGTTGCATACTGGGGTCGATCTAATCGACTGGCACCCTCTCCCAAAAAATTTCAGGCCTTGTGCCTAGAGTAGAAAAGAACAGACCACTTTCTGATGAATAAATTTATTGAGTCTTTTTGTCAGTTGCTTTTCTTCAATCTCAATTAATGTTAGTGGTAAGGGGTACAAATATATAAAAACTAGTGACCAATATATATTGTCTATTCAATTATATATCAAATATAGGCATACATCTACATATACACAAACATACATACATAATATACATACATACATACATACATACATATATATATATATATATATATATATATATATATATATATATATATATATATATATATATATATATATATATATATAGGGGTTGGACAAAATAATGGAAACACCTAGCATCATAGCATCATAATTTTGAAATATCTATAAAACTGTCAAAAGCTTATTTATTTTTATGTTTTTTTATGTATTATTAGTGCTGCTTAATAATTTTTTGCTAAAACTGCTGTTTCTTTTCAGATATTATTGAAAAAAGGTAATTAAAATTCATTAAAATGACAGATCTATCAGACTTTCAAAGAGGTCAAATTGTTGGTGCTCATGTGGCAGGCGCTAGCATAACAAAAACAGCCAAAATGTTTGGTGTATCAAGAAGTATTGTCTCTAAAGTAATGACAGCCTTTGAGAAAGAGGGAAAAACCTCCTTGTCAAAACAAAACTCAGAAAGAAAACCAAAACTTTCAGATAGGGACCATCAGACTCTTACGCAAATTGTTAGAAAGGATCACAAAATTACTGCAGAGCTTAATGACCACCTCGAGAACCCAGTTTCCACAAAAACTGTTCGCCGGGAGCTGCACAAAGCCAGATTTCATGGGAGGGCTGCAATCAGAAAACCACTACTTTCAAAAACAAACGTTGCGAAGCATTT
>NC_068982.1:55710436-55714581 GCF_001194135.2 Octopus bimaculoides | reverse complement strand
ATCCACCAGCTCAATAGTTTCTCTTCATAGCAGAATTAATAGTCAAAACTATTTAAGCATTTTATCTGATCAAATTCATCCTATGGTTGCGGAACTGTTTCCGGAGGGAAATGCAATCTTTCAGGATGATAATGCACCAATTCACACAGCTAAAGTTGTTACTGAATGGCATGAGGAACATTCTAGTGAAGTCGAACACCTTATCTGGCCGCCACAGTCACCAGATCTCAATATTATTGAACATTTATGGTGCATTTTAGAAAAGCAAAGAGTTGATATCCTCCACCGTCATCACTACAAGAACTGGAGACTGTTTTAGCTGAAGAATGGACAAAAATTCTTTTGGAAACAATTTAAACTTTGTAGGAGTCCGTACCTCGTAGAATTTAAGCTGTGACTACTGCCAAAGGCGGTCCTACCCCATATTAAAATAAAGGTGTTTCCATATTTTGTCCAACCCCTGTATGTATGTATATATATGTGTGTGTATATATATATATATATTTGAAAAAATTAATATGAATGGCTTTTCTGATAATTTTTCCACCTTAATAATTACATGTTTATAAACATCTAATTATTCAAGAGGAAAAATTATTCCTATTAATTTTTTTAAATATATAATATTGTACCAAGAACTTTCTATTTCTAACTATACTATATATATATATATATATATATATACACACACACACACACACACACACATATATATAGTAGGCACAAACATGACTGTATAGTTAAGAAGTTATAGGGTGAGGACAGTATTTGTTTACAATTTTCAACTGCTAATTTTACACATATTTTTTAACTTTCATTATCGGTCATTTTCTTCTTAAAAACAACAACCATTTTTGCTTTATTTTTTGGGCAGAATAACTGACTATGGAAAATTTTTGATGTGTTGATGTGTGCCATTGCATGGGAAAAAGGTGTGGATGAAATTCTCATTAGGCTGGTGGTGCATGAGGACATTTACTACATCTCATACAAGATAAGGAAGGGACAATTTCTGTCCTAGGCAATGCAGGAAAAGTGACTCAAGCACACCAAGAAACTGATCAACAACTTGAAACACCTGCTGGATCCAGACATGTTCTTCTCTAACCAGAAGATCAACTCCCAGAACACTGTCTCAGACAAGGACATGTCCAGAGTCATGCAGGCAACATTTCCAGTGACTATCATAGTCTTCAGTGTCATCAGCCGTGAAGGTGACATCTTGCCACTGCACTTCTTCCCTAAGAGAGTCAGGCTGAACACCAATGGCTACATCCATGTTCTGAGCAAGGTGGTGAAGCCCTGAATCAACCAGGTAGCTGCAGGGGGGCCGTACATGTCGCAGTAAGATTTTGTGCCCTACCACACCAGCCAAAAACTTAGACCTGGCTGTCGGAGAATTTTTTCAATCACACAGTATCTTGCATTTGGCCTCTCAACTCACCTGACTGCAATCCTCTCAACTTCTTCACGTGGAGATCAAGGGAATGAGAGACCAACAAATCCAGCTGCAACATGAAGGATGAGCTGAGGGCCAGAATTAACAGAACCTTCAGAGGCCTACAACAAGAGATAGTGCCAAAGGCCTGTGGCCAGTTCTGAGATTACCTGGAGGCTGTCATCAAGGCCAAAAGCAGGTTCATTGGGTGAGATTAACAGAACATGGCATGGAGATAATCTGACCCAAATTTGACGAATATACCTCAAAAAATAAAAACACTGTTTTGTTTTTCCCTGAGACAGTCATCATGCAAATGAATTCTGTCTGCACCCTGTGTATGAATATTCAGCAGAGTTTAGAGATCAAATTATCAAATTAGATTTCTGTATGGTCACCTACTTTTTCATATCTCTAATCAAGGTAAACAGCTTTTTATTTGCTTAAGTAGTCTAGATGAGAAAGTGACACCACTGACTGATTTCTTTGGTCTCAAATGTGAAAATCCATATCTGCTGATTTAACCAGTTCATATTTCAAGCATGGAGAAAGAAACAGAAAAGTATTAAAACCAAAAAACTGTATATACATATATATTATCATCATCATTGTTTCAATGTCCATGTTCCCAAGCTAGCGTGGGTCGGACAGAATTTGTTGAGGCAGATTTTAATGACCAGATGCCTTTCCTGTTGCCAACACTCAGCTATTTCCAAATAAGGTAATATTTCCTCATGACTAGATAAGTTTTCATAGAAGATTGGAAATGAAGGATACTACTTGCATAACAGTGACACTCATTTGCAACTATTATGTGATGTCTAAACAAGAAGACAATACCACCCACACACAACAACACACACATATGTATACATATACAACAGTCTTCTTTTTCAGTTTCTGTCTACCAAATCTATTCACAAGGTTCTGGTTAGCCTGGAGAGTCATGTAGTGGGACTGAACCCAAAACCATGTGGTTGGGAAGCAAAATTCTTACCACACAGTCACACTTGCACCCACATATATATATTTTCACACATTGCATAAACTAGGATAAAAACCACCAGGAGGGTGGCATTTTTCCTCATAAATTTAATGGGTGAATGGGGCTGCCTATATAAAACTTGCTACATTTCACACAGCTGACAGAGAATATAATTTCTTCAACATTTATTATCATTTCCCCATCAGGCAACTTGCCAGTGTGCATATTCTCTCAGAATCAGACTTATTGTCTCTTTGTTTGGATACTTGTTTTTTTTTTTTTGTTTTCTTTTTGAGAGTTGCTGCTTAGAAATGGTATGAAATGGGTGAGTTATATTTTTTCTACATAACAAAAATAACTGCACGGATTCAATAAAGTGAATGAACATAAAGTAGAAATTTTACAATTCAAAATGGTAAAATTTCTACTTGAAAAACTGAATAAATTTTATCATCTAACTTTGCATTAAGTGGCTTTTATTACCTTTCTGTGAAGGCACATGGCCTTGTTGTTAGGGTGTTGCACTTGTGGCTTTGATTCTTAGATCAGATAATGTTATTGAACAAAACACTTCATTTCATGTTGCCCCAGTTCACTCAGCTGTAAATGAGTAAACCTGCAATGGAATGGCATCCTGTTCAAGGGGAATGTTGTGATCTCAGTTATTTATATGCCATGGAAACCAGGGAACTGGCTTTATGAGCCCTAGGATTGAAAACAGTACATACTCTATAGGAACTGGCATGGTTGTGTGGTAAGAAGCTGGCTTTCCAGCCACATGGTTCTGGGTTCAGTCCCACTGCGTGGAACCTTGGGCAAATGTCTTTTACTATAGCTTAGAGCCAACAAAACCCTTGTGAAGGGGATTTGGTAGGCTGAAACTGAAAGAAGCCCATTGTGCATGCGTGCATGCATGCGTGTCCTTGTATTATTTGACAACCAGCGTTGGTATGTTTTCGTCCCTGTAATTTAGCAGTTCAGCAAATGTGACAAATAGAATAAGTGCCTGGCTTAACAAAAAATAAGTACCGGGGTCAATTCATTCCACTAAAAATTCTTCAAGATGGTGCCCCAACATGGGCACAGTCTAATGGCTGGAACAAGTAAAAGATAAAAGATAGTCTCAGAGCCAGAAAATCCAATAGAAGATATAGTCAATTATATCAACCCATTACTTGACTGTACTATTTAGTTTATTGCTACTGTGTAACTAAATACTGCAAGGTTTTTTTTCTGGTTCTACTAATTCAGCTATCTACTACCCTGATAATAATGATTTTTAACATGGGTACAAAGCCATAAATTTTGGGCAAGGAAACAGTTGATTACATGATCTCCAGTACTTGACTAATACTTATTTTCATCAAACCCCAAAAAGATGAAAGGTAAAATCAACCTCAACAGAACTAGATCTTGGAACGTAAAGGAAAGCAAATAAAACTGAATGGGCCAAAAAACTGCCTTAAAAACAACAACAACAATAGTAATTTTAGTGGTTTCAAATTTTGGCACAAGAGCAAGTTTTTTGAGAGGAGGGGGAAGTCAATTGCATTAACTTGACTGGTACATATTTTATGGACCCCAAAAGGATGAAAAACAAAGTCGAATTGTGGAATTTGAACTCAGAACATAATGACAGAAGTGCCACTAAGCATTTTCCCAGTGTGCTAATAATTCTGACATAATAATAATCGTTTCTACTATAGGCACAAGGCCTGAAAT
>NC_068982.1:55708832-55710408 GCF_001194135.2 Octopus bimaculoides | reverse complement strand
ACACTGACCCCAGTGTTTCACTAGTACTTAATTTATTGACCCCAAAAGGATGAAGGGTAAAGCTGACCTCAGCAGAATTTGAACTTAGAATGTAGAGACAGACAAAATGCCACTAAACATTTTACCCGGCATGTTAATGATTCTGCCAGCTTGCTGCTTGATGATTTCAAACTTTGGCACATGACCAGTAATTGTGGGAGAAGGGATAAGTCAATTACATCAACCCCAGTGTTCAACTGGTACTTATTTTATCAAGCCCAAAAGGATGAAAGACAAAGTCAACCTTGGTAGAATTTGAACTTAGAATGTAAAAACAGACAGAATGCTACTTAGCATTTTGCCAGGAGTACTAATGATTCTACCCAGCTCACTGCCTTAACAATAGTAATAATAATGGTTTCAAATTTTGGCACAAGGCCAGTAGTTTGGGGGGAGGAGCTAAGCTGATTACATCAACCCAGTGCAAAACTGGTACTTATTTTATTGACTCCAAAAGGATGAAAGGTGAAGTTGACCAGCAGAATTTGAACTCAGAACATAAAGACAGACAAAATACTGTTAAGCATTTAGTCCAGTGTGATAATGATTCTGCCAGCTTGTCACCTTAACAATAGTAATAATAATAAAAATGGTTTCTAATATAGACACAATGCCTGAATTTTGTGGGAAAGAATTAGTCAATCAAATTGAACTTAGTAAATGACAGCATTAATTAGTTTTTGATCTGAGAGAAAACCCCCCAAGCTGATCTCAGTGAACTTCGAACTCAGAGTGTAAAGACATGGATCAAATATTGCAAATCATATTTCACAAAGCATTAACAATTCCACCAACAAACAAAAGACCAGAAATTTGGAGGAGAAATAGTTGATTATATTGACCTAAGATTTGACTGGTAATTATTTTATCAACACCAGGATGATAAAAACTAAATCAATAATGTGCAGCTTGAATGTATTTAACTGTTGTTTCCATCAGAAATGACATACTGTAATTTCCAGCAAACAAGTTCATACAGTATATAGTGTAAACATGCAAGCATTGTCACTATCTTTCCAAATCCTGCAGCATTTCACATGGAATCTTTGCCCTCTAAAGTCACCTTAATGTATGAGTTGATCTACCATTTTTGGCTGTAAATTTTGGTCTGAAAAATTTGACTTGAATACTAGAAAATATGGTAAGATATTTAATGAAATTTTCAATAAATTTCTAACAAGATGTATGCAATTAACATCATCATCATCATTTAACATCTGTTTTCCATGCTGGCATGGGTTGGATGGCTTGACAGGAACTGGGAATGTCAGGGGTCACACCAGGTTCCATAATCTGTTTTAGCTCGGTTTCCATGGCTGGGTGCTCTTCCTAATGCCAACCACTTTACAAAGTATACTGGGTGCTTTTTATGCAGCACCATCACCAGTGCTTTCTACATGGCACCAGCACCAGTGCTTTTTACATAGCACCATGGTTTTAGGATCTCAATTCTGTTGTGGTGGGTGGGTCTTTTCAAGTGTAGCAATGCGCCACATATCTTGGTCCTCTGTCATCTCTTTCATAAGGTTCAGAAAGC
>NC_068982.1:55702621-55707989 GCF_001194135.2 Octopus bimaculoides | reverse complement strand
TATATATATATATATATATATATATATGACTCCGTTCTTTTACTTGCAACTAGAAACAGATGGTAATGGCTAGAAAAAACAAGGAACACGTTGTCATTAAATAAGACTCAGTTTACTATTATAGCTTTTTCCACCACTGATACCTAGTTTTGATAAGGGAGAGAACTACCCTAGTGCAATGAAATGTAAACAATAGAATATTTATGCCTCTGTGTGTACAACTTAGCTGAATCAGTGCTTACTTTTACACTAAATACACAGGGTACAGAACAGAAATAGAATATTGGAAATGATTTAAACTTGGTTAAATGATCATCAAATAGCAAGTGAGAAAAGATCACAGAAACAGATATAATCAAACCCATTTATAATTCTGTGAGGAATTTCTATAAGTTACAGCAATAGCTTAAATGTGCTGCAAATGTAAAATAAAAACAAGCAGAATAGAGAATAATTATCAAGGTGACTTTGACTTTGCAGATTGAAATAGTAAATGGTTTCAGTAAGCTGAGACTAAGTAACAAAGAAATGTTACCCAATATTTTAGTCTGGTCTATAAACACCAGATACTGTAAGTCAATTAGAACACAACCCCCATATGTAAAAAGATTAACAAAATAAATAAGGCATGTGTAAAAAAAACTTGGCAATCCTAATACAATGTCTATGCAGATGTTATAGAAAAGTACCAGTTTCTGATAAAGTGCACAAATGTGAAAGCTTAATTAGAATTCATCCAACCAGCCAGTCATTTTCTCTGCCCACTGTTCCTGGGAGGGTGATGGGGGTAGGGTCCTCAGGTACCTCTCCATAAGGTCCTATCAGAAACAAACATTATAGTCTCCAGCTGGATATCCAAGCATGACTAACTGAGACTATGGATATTATTCAACCATTTCGTTTTTGATCTACCCCTAGGTCTCCTGCCAGTTAACTTGACTTGAAGACTCTGTCTTGCAATTCTTTCCTGCAACATTCTAATCACATCTCTAGTACCGGGGTTGTGACCTCTCAATGTGGAGAAGTAGCAGTTCAACCTGGAGAAACTCTTTGATCTCTGAGCTATACACCCTATCAAGTAATGTTAATCCAGAGATCCTCTAGAGGAACTCCATTTCAGCCACTTGTATTTGTGATTGTACTCTTGGTCATTACCCAACACTTATGACCATATGTGTAGGTAAGCACGGAAACAGAACAGAAAATAGTGAGTTTGGCATTTTTACTAACCTCTCCTCCACTGAGGATTGATTGCTGGACCTGGCACATTATTGTACCAGCACCAGAATTCTGGCATCCATTTCAGCCTCCTGACTTCCTTCGCTTATGACTACTGCCCCAAAATACTAATACTTCTCCACTTGTCTCAGTGATGTTCTCTTGTCTTGTAACAGCATTCACCTGGGAGGGGTTAAGTTGGCTCCTACTGAGTTCAGTGTGCTGTGGGTCAAAGTAGTTCATGCACATCTGTTGGCAGCCGATTCTGCAGTGTGTTGCAGCAATTTCCCAATTCCAGCAATGAATGCTAAAGACTCAAGGGCTGGAAACAAGCTCCATATCTGCTTTGACTGTTGTGAGCCATGTCTTCAGCTGACAACTCTCTGCTTATGCCAACCCAGGGGAAGATCTGGTCACCTTCTAGATGAGTTTATTATGGGTGCACCACAACACATGACCAAACCACGGTAGCCTCCTTGTCAAAAGAGTTCCTTCAAGAAGTGAGAGACCACAGTAAATGTAAAGTTGTCAGTTCAAAATGCAGTCTGAGATATGCAATTGGAGAAGACAATGAATACAGAAGTGATCAAAGGCCTCCAGCTTCTGGAGATCAGCATCATGAATAAAGAAGAACCATTCAGACAAGCGCCTGGTAAATACGGTATTTCATCACAAGGCGGATTTCCCAATGTGGCTACAAGCACTTGTGGAAGTGGCAGAAGACCGACTTTACATGATTTACCAGTGGCAGTAAAGGTGGATCAGAGATATTTGAACTCCTTAACCTCTTCCACAGCCTCTCCATCAAGATCACTAGTGCCCTGGAGGAGGAACATATGTTGGCTGAGAGGACCTTCATTTCCAAGGCATTGATCTTCATTCCAACTCGTGTGGCAGTGAGGCTTAGCCCAACAAGAGCATATTGGATGTCACCATAGGACTCCCCTAGGATGGTAATGTTGTTGGCAAAGTCAAGAGGACAAAATTGAAAAGAGTTGGGAATAGGACAGTGATATTCTACTAATATGTAGAGTGTACCAAGAAGACTTTCTTGAGAGGACAATGTCTTGGTCTTCACAACACTATTTCTCATTCTTGCCTAGCAGCACTAAGCAGTAAACCCATTCAGTACATGCTGGGGTGACAAGAATAAGAAAGAAATCAGCAGCCCTTAATAGCAACGCATAGGGTATAGCAAAAAAGGCAAACAAAAGTAGAAGAAAGCATTACTAACAAAAATTAGTTTTGACCAGAGGACATAATACTGATTTCAAATTTTGGCACAAGGCCAGCAATTTCAAAGAAGTGGGAAAGTCGATTACATCAACCCTAGTATTCAGCTGGTACTTATTTTATCAACCCCGAAAGGATGAAAGGTAAAGTCAACCTCAGCAGAATTTGAACTCAGAACATGAAGATGGACGAAATGCCGCTGAGTATTTTGCCCGCTGTGCTAATGATTCTGCTAGCTCACTGCCTTACCAGAGGATATAATATCAATGATACTACTGTAGTTCCACTTATATAACATAGTACTGAGCTAGCTTCAAGTTCAACATCTTACATTATGTTTAACACTGTTTTTTTTTTTTTTTGGTAAACGTTCATTTTTCTATACTTGCATGAGTTGGACAGAATTTCTTGAGGCAGATTATGTATGGCCAGATGTATCTTCCAGACACCAACCTCAACCACACCTGTTTCCAATCAGGTTAATATTTCCTCGTGGTCAGACATGTTTCTATGGAACAGTTGAATGATGGCAACATTTGCTTGAAATTATTGTGCAATACCAAAACAAGGTGACACAAACACACACATACATATAATATAAGACAGACAGACAGACAGACAAATAACAGAATAAAGGTATAAACAGGCAACCTGAGTACTAATGGCATGTACCTATTACCTTATGCTATCAAACATAATACTGTCTGAATTATATATACTTATATATAATTACATATACATACATACATACATACATACATATACATATATGTATATCTACATACATAAATGTGTGTGTGGAGGCTTAGTGGTTAGGACATTTGGCACACAATTGTAAGGTCGTAGGTTCAATTCTCAGCGACATGTTGTGTCCTTGAGCAAGACTCTTTATTTCACATCGCTCCAGTTCACTCAGCTGGCAAAAATGAGTAGTATCTGTATTTCAAAGAGCCAGCCTTGTCGCAATTTGTGTGATGCCTTAATCTCCCTGAAAACGACGTTGAGGGTACACCTGTCTGTGGAGCACTCAGCCACCTGTATGAAAATTTCACAAGCAAGCTGTTCCATAGATTGTATCAGCTGGGACCCTCATTGTCGTAACTGATGGAGTGCTCCTTTAATATATACATATGTGTATTCCCACATATGTGAGAGGGTGTATATATAGGTGCATAAGTTGATCAGTGTATGTATATATGCATGCATATGTTTATATATGTATGTATATATGCATAAATGTATGGATGTGTATACACGTATGTATGTGAATGTATGTGTATGAATGTATATATGAGCATGTGCATGTATATAGGCATATATACATAAGTTTGTGTGTGGGAGGGCATGTATGAGTATCTGTGTGTGAGTGTGTATGTATGTATATATCTGACTACTGAATACTGATGGTCAGCTAATGAAGAACAGGTCAGTAATCAGCCACTACCAAAATAGACATCCACTACCAGTCATAGCAGTGCACCAAATGCACTCTGGCAGTAAACAACATGAATTTACCAACAACTGCTAAATTTAAAACAAGATGGACAGATAGGATGGCCTTGTAGTCGAAGATCTCATTATGCAAACAAACAGTTGCATAATCAAATACCTGTATTTTTAGAGAAAAACATTGTGTGGAAACAATTGTAGAGATTAAAAAGATCTGATTTGGTTTTTCTCAAGCAAGAAAAACTTCAACCAAGATCAAAAAGTTAACAGAAGAAATGACAGATGGTTATGTGCAGACCCTTCTGAAGTTCCAAGTGTTATGCATACAAAATTTCCTGCAACTGTCATGGTTTTAGGGGTTGTCAGCAATGAAGGACATGTGATGCCTCCTTACTTCTTTCCACAAGTCCTTAGAGTTAACTCTGCCACCTACATTGAGGTTCTGGGAACAATTGTTAAGCCCTGGATAGACAGTGTATGCAATGGAAGGCCATATGTGTTTCAGTAGGACTCTGCACTATCACACATAGCTCTAGTAACACAGGAATGGATGGCTGAACATTTTCATGATCACATAACCCTTAACATTTCGCCTCCTAATTCCCCAGATCTCAATCCATTGGACAATTACATGTGGAGCATTGTTGAGAGAGAGGTCAATGAACACGCCCATTACACCAAAGATTCTTTGAAAGCTGCCATGGTCAGAGTAATGTCCAAAATGAACCAGGACCACTTGATTCGAGGATGTAGGTGATTTAGATCTCATATAGAAGCAGTTGTTGCAGCTGAATGTGGCTTTATTGAATAACATTATAGAAAAGAAGGTTTATTTTTATCCTCATAGCATTTTTTTGAGAAATAAAGTTATTATCTATTATTATATATCTATTTATTTATAAACATAAATCTGTCTTCAAATATCTTACACACCCTGTATATATGTGTATGTATTGAGGAGACCTATTGAGTCAAGTAAATCAAAATCAAATCAAATCACAATCAAATGGAAATTGTAGTTGTGGTGGTTACCAGTGCTGGTGGCACACAGTAAGCACCATTCGGCCATGCATGGGTCACTGCCAGAGTCACTTGACTGGCTCCCAGTGCTGGTGGCACATAAAATACACCATCCGAATGTGGCCGATGCCAGCCCCAATGTCTCAACTGGCTCTTGTGCCGGTAGTGTGTAAAAAGCACCATCCGAACATGGCCGATGCAGTACCACTTGACTGGCTCCCGTGCCAGTGGCACGTAAAAGGCGCCCACTACACTCTAGGAGTGGTTGGCATTAAGAAGGGTATCCAGCTGTAGAAACATTGCCAGATGAGATTGGAGCCTGGTGCAACCACGTGGTTTGCCAGTCTCCAGTCAAACCGTCCAACCCACGCCAGCATGGAAAACAGATGTTAAACGATGATGATGATGAGGTGTATGTATATATATATATATATATATATATATATAT
>NC_068982.1:55691049-55702151 GCF_001194135.2 Octopus bimaculoides | reverse complement strand
CTAAAACCCCAGAACTACACAAACAATTTCATTCAAATTTTACACATGCCTTACTTATATATATATATATATATATATATAGAGAGAGAGAGAGAGAGAGAGAGAGAGAGAGACCAATAATAAATATAATAATAAAGATCCTTTCAGAGTCATATATAGACTCATAGGGACATCTTTTCAGTTTCCTTGGTGCATACATCTGCACTGGATAGGATGCTAGTTAGTCGCAGGATTACTCATTTCTGCCAGCTGAGTGGACTGGTGCGACATGAAATGAAGTGTTTTGCTCAAGAACACAAATCATCACCCAGTCCTGGAACTGAAACCACAATCTTGCACTTATGAGTCCACTAAGCCATGAGCCTCCACATATGTGTATGTGTGTGTGAGTACATATGTCTGTATATCAATCAAATCCACTCACAAAGAATTTAGTCAGCTAAGTGTATAGTAGAATATACTTGCTCAAAGTGCCTCACAATGTGACTGAACCCAAAAGCAAGTGGTTGGGAAGCAAACTTCTTAACCACACAGCCAAGACTTAAAGTATATTTTCTGAAAAACCTAGGCGTCATTAATAGTAAAAATACTTGAAAGATATTGCATATTTCTATATTTCAAAATCTTGAAATATATTTGAATCCTAATATAAAAATATAAAATAAAAAATTACAAAAATAACTCAGAAAAATGTTTCAACAAGACATCATTAACAACTGATTAAATGCCACAAAATATGAAATAAAATTCTTTTCTTTTTGCAAATAGAATTAAAAGAATGCACACAAATAACATTCCTATTTCACATGAATGTGTCTTGCTGTTGTAGTTACATTGTAGAAGGACTTCTAACTAATATATCAACTAATATGTCCCACTATTTTTCAAGCAGTTTGTGTTTATCTGAGTTATTGCACTAAGCAGTTCTATTCTCCTACACCAACCAATGTACAATCTTTCAAATTTACTTTGTGATTTTGCAAATTATTACTTGAGCAAGAGTGGAGGTGCAATGGCCCAGTGGTTAGGGCAGCGGACTCGCGGTCATAAGATTGCGGTTTCGATTCCCAGACCGGGTGTTGTGAGTGTTTATTGAGCGAAAACACCTAAAGCTCCACGAGGCTCCCGCAGGAGATGGTGGCGAACCCTGCTGTACTCTTTCACCACAACTTTCTCTCACTCTTACTTCCTGTTTCTGTTGTGCCTGTAATTCAAAGGGTCAGCCTTGTCACACTGTGTCATGTTGAATCTCCCCGAGAACTACGTTAAGGGTACACGTGTCTGTGGAGTGCTCAGCCACTTGCACGTTAATTTCACGAGCAGGCTGTTCCGTTGATTGGATCAACTGGAACCCTCGACGTCGTAAGCGACGGAGTGCAAACAACTTGAGCAGGAATGGTAAAAGCCATTCATCACTAATGAGGTCAGAATAAGACTGAAATAAGTCCAGAATTTTTTCCTGTAATTGCAAAAATTATACTCATTCTAACTGCTAATTAGATTGTCTAGCAAACAGAAGCTATGAAGTACTTCTAGGAATCCTTCAGCCCTTTGAAAGAATGTATTACCCATATGCTCAGTCTTTACTGCACTCATGCATCTGCTGCATATAAACTCTACCTTTTCTATTACACTAACTGTGATCCCACCACATCCCTCTTGTGCCTCCATTGTTTACATTGGACACAATACAAGAAATTTCTACCTACTTCCTTTCTGCGTAACAAGAACAACCACTTTCCTGATGATAGCAGGGTTGTAACTACTTTCAGATTTACTAAAATTTTAGTCATTGCTAAGTCTACTTTAAGACCTTTCAATTCTAATTTGTTTCAACATCAGGAATTTCTTCCCCAAATCTTCCACAGATTCTGCTATAACAACTAGGTCATCAACATACAGGAGTTCCCGCAGAGATTTGATCTTAAACTCCCCTGTAATGGCTTGGAGAATTACAATAAACAGGAGAAGGCTAAGGACTGAACCATGTTGAACTCTTTCCTGCATGTTAAATTCATTGCTGAACTCATTGCTAACTCTAACCTTGCTAGAACTTGAACAGCCTTTACTAGTCATTTGTCTACCCTAAAAACACCAGATAACAGAGTGAGGCCTCGCGCAGGTTAATGAATGGTAGGTACAGGGACTTATTCCTAGCTAAGTACTTCTCTTGCGGTTGTCTTGCTAGGAATATAGCACTAGAGGTAACAATTCCTGACATAAAGCAAAACTACATCTCACCCAGGTTAATCCCATTCCTAATTATAAGCAATAATGCTTTCTGTGATTTCCATTTACCGTATTCTACTCAAAATGTATTGGCAAACCTAAGATTAAAGATGATGTGACACACAACAGGTCCAAATGTGAAACCATGTGATTTTGAAGTAAACTGCTTGACCACATTCATACATATATATATATATTTATCATATTGAGAGCTGGTATAACTAGAATCATAAGTGAGGTTCATGCTTCCAATTATTCACTAATACACACACACATACACATCACTATCATCATCATTTAGCATCTGTTTTCCATGCTGGCATGGATAAGATGGTTTGACTGGAGCTGGTAAGCCAGAGAGTTGTACCAGGTTCCAGTCTGTTTTGGTTTGGTTTCTATGGCTGGATGCCCTTCTTAATGCCAACCACTTCACAGAGTCTTACGTGTGACTGGCATGGGTGCCTACACAAATACAATATATATATGGATTTACACACACAGCCACATGTATATTTACATATGCAGACATATACATAGGTGTGTACATGTATTTATACATACCTGTGCATATATATATGTGTGTGTGTGTGTGTGTTGTGTATACATACATACATGCATGCATATGTGTATACACACACACATGTATTCAGATATTGCACAGATGAGTCAATCTTTTTAGTTAATCCTGTAGAATATCTCTGCTTCAATTTGAACCTGAGACTCATTTTTTTTTTACATATATATATATATATATATGTATATATATATATATATATACATATATAAACTAAATGATCGTTAAGTTTTATGAATTCACTTGATAACGTCATTTTTTGATTTGAACGATCAAACTTATTGATGATAATCAACCTGTCCCAATATAAAGTGAAAGAAAACAGACCAGATCACTGAAATTTAACTGACAAGCAGCAAGAACAGAACACAGTCATGTCAAATACCATTCAAACATGCAATAACCAGACCTCCTAGATATGAAGAGCCTGCAACACAACTGACTCCCCTACAAGCTTAAAGGTTAAAGGTTACACTATGGTAGATGACACTCAGTCTTCTCTCTCCCTCTCTCTCTCTCCTTCTCTGTTCTCATAACTACAAAAGCAGTCCACAACTAAATCATTGTATGAAAAAAATAAACTTTCCATCATTCCTTTCTAATCAAATAGTTGTTTATTCATATGTTAAAATCTGTAGCAATTTTTACCTTTAAAATCTCTTTATTTTTCCTAAGGTTCTATGAATATAATGACCTTCATGATTTTGGCATTTCATTATGTGTTAAAGTTCAAAAACACCCACCCTTCTATTTTTGCTGCTAGGCAACCTAGTTCACAGCTAAAGTCTCCTTCTTGCTAAAGAAATGACATTTTAAAGCTTTCTAGTGCCTGTTTACTTCCAGTCACTATACCAGTAAAAAGAGAGCTTTTTTTTTTAACTTCAGTAAAGGCAACCCGTTTAAAACTTTGGACACTTGAAAGAAACTCATTGATGTAAAGGGAATTTATATCTTAAAACACAAGAGAGATGTGGTCCCATAAGCTACTGCCCTACTTCATCAGATATTTTACGTATCACAGCAACTATCCCTAATGGACAAGCTGCTTTCCCTATTTTCATATTCTTAATCCCTTTATCCGCTGTAACGTGGTCGACATGGATTTGCTGGAATCTCTTTGAGTAGACTCCTTCTATCCTATGCATTCTCCACATTCATCAGCCTCTCATAGTAACACTTCTATGCCTCTTTCTTTTTCAGTGTCAATTGAGCAGCTAATCTGAATTAAAACTGATTCAGGGTAGAGAGGGCTCTTCATCTTACAAAACAATATCTCTAGTGTAGTTATTACTAGTTTGAAAGTTTGAATATGCCAGTAACAAATTCAAACTTATAAACAAACCATTCACTGAATTTTGTCATGGAGAAAATTTCTCACTGTAGACAAATGGTGTAAATACACTTAAATCAGCTCACAGTGCCACCTATCCAGACTGTGAGATGCAAGTATTTTGGAGTGGTTATCTCCTCTTGAGTCACAGAAACTGGACAGGATGCTGCAAGCTGATAAGAGAGACAGTCTCTCTTATGTTATTTCAGTCATACATCAGCTCACTGTAATAACCAGTAATAACATTGCATTTATACATATCACTGCTTAGTGCTCCCACCTCGTAATATCTCTAGAGCCAATGATACAATAAATATATTTAGTTTACTCTAATAGGGCTCACAGCCGAAAGGACATCTGGTCAAGCAATTCCTGCCAATTAGCTATAAAACACAGGATACTGATTTGTAACATTAATTGCATTAACAGGATTAACATCTATTACATCAAAACAGCATATAGGAAGGTTAGTATTCTCTCTTCAAGCATCATCAGGTAAAACTAATAGTAACAACTCATTTTCTGATTTTGAATTTTATCCCCACTAATAATGATGGCATGATGAAAGATAGGGACTGGTGAGGCTGCTGAGGTGTAAGGGTGATGTATGTGCTGTATGCAAAAAATGATATGGCAGGGTGATTCAGTTAGACTCCTCACAGATAAATAACATAAGTATAAATTTTATGAATGAGTAATACCTCTGATATAGTAGGTGTAAACACCAGAGCAGTCAAGATAACTGATAAAATAATTAAACTTAGATAAGTAATGGGCAAAGCACTGTATTTTCAGCATACAAGTTGAATTTTCCAGACCAAAATTTACAGCCAAAAAAAAAAAAAGGTAGGTCAACTTATACACCAAGACAACTTTGGAGAACCAAAAATTCCATATGAAATGCAGAAAGATTTGGAAAGACAGTGACAATGTTTGAATGTTTACACTATATATCATGTTGATTTGTATTCTGGAAAATACAGTAAACAGTAGGCTGCACTGAAAGCTAGTGACAATATTGTCATTATGGGTCAGGAAACAACAGGACAAGTACACTTGTCTGCATGAAAGCTATGTAGCACACAATATGAAGGGGGATCGAGACTCTTGAATTCTCTAAAGGAAATCATGTTGCCATTTTCAATATCGACTTCAGAAAGATAGCCAACCAACTGACAACTTTGTTCTTATCTGGAAATAGAAAGAAATCAATGATGTGAACACAATCCCTCAATTATGAAGAATGAATCCCTCACTATACATTACTGGTTAGCCATTTTAGGTTGTGGTTGAGGCAGATTTGGGAACAAAAGAGGAGAATGAAGGTATAGATAAAAAGATTTCACTGCAGGGTTGAACTGATACTTATAATGATAGAGAAAAATATAAGAATTATAAGATAGAGAACAGCTGGTTATTCTTAAAGAACAATTTGTTCTGTGAATGGATTAGGGCTCCAGCTAGACAGTAAATGATAATGCAGTATATAAGACTATAAGAGTTCAATAACAGGCTTGGAAACAAGAAAGTGGCTTAGAAAGGAGCAACATCAAGAGCTAGGTAGAAGCAAGCTGTTATATGTAGCTAGATTGAAGAGAGAGAAGAACAGAGAGCAGGGAATACACTTTGAACTGTCCCATATCACAAAACTCTGTGTTTGTATGAATAAAAAGCATTAAGAAATAAACTTTGTAACTGCTACACAAACAATACTGCTGCCATGGGGAAAGTAAAATCACTGAGGCTTCAAACTGATAGATTAAAAATTGACAGTAACTGTGAGAGTTAGTTTAAGATAGAGTTAGCCTGGAGAAGATGAAGTTAGGGTTTTTAGTTAATGGATGAGGGGAAAGTCTATGACCTAATGCAATGAATACCAATCTACATGATTGATATTCAATTTGAACCCTGTAGGCTGATGCCTGCAGAAACAAATGTGAGAAGAGAGAGATCTCAGAGTGTAGCAGCTGTGGAGAGTGTGACTAAAGAGTTTAGTGTAATATCTGGGATATAAGACATGGTAAGGATACTGTGAAGAGAAACAGATGTGTAGATTAGTCTGATTGGAAGGATAAACTGGAGTACATAACTAACAAGTATATTAGAGGAAAGGCTGTTCTAGCAGCAGCAAATGATGGGGAGAAAAGGAAAAACACTTCTATGAACCAATAGCTTTAGCACATAAGGGAAACTATCTTCACTAAGCAGCTGACTTCCCTTCTTTCATGGAGTCATCAATGCTATAGTGGGGTGGCAACACTAAGCAGTGATATTTATAAATACAAGGCTATTACCAGTTCAAATATGCTCAGGGTATATTCAAACCCATAAGAAAGCCATTCACTGTGTTTTGTCATGGAGAAAATTTCTCACTGTAGACAGACAGGTGTACACACAATAAAATCAGCTTGCAGATTCATCTACCCAGACTGTGAGAGGCAAGCATTTCAGAATAGTTATCACCTCTTCAGTCATAGAAACCAGACAGGGTGTGCTACGAGCTGATAAGAGACACTGTCTCTCTTGCAATATTCCCATCATCATACAATGGCTGGTAGCACTAATGATGCTATATTAAGCCAACTACAAGAGAAATTTTTAGAATAAATTACACTTGTTTACATTTTATAAGTCCAACGAGATCTTTTGACAGGATTCCTCGCTCTGTGATCTAAGAAAATTAAGTGTAAATGGATGGCTTGTGGAAGTCACACAAACTACATGTGAACCTTCTGTTACCAAGAATTGGCAGTGAGGGTGACCACTAAGGTTCCAGTCACAACACCCTTCCATTTAGTGTAGTCTTTGAAACTGTAACTTATGACTATTGTATTTGTGAGCTTTTAGGGGTTGATAACCTAGTTCTGATATCAATATTTGCTGAAGAGTTGCAGAAAAAGCTTAAAATCAGGAAACACAGCCTAGAATCAAAAGGCCTAGAAGTTACAATGGTGACAACCAAAGTGCTAGTAAGTAAGAGAGAGCACAAATCCCTTGTGTTATTGCTCAGTAGGAAGTAAGTAAGCAGAAACTTGATACTAAAATAATCAGTGCAAGCAACCGGTACACAAAAACTGCAGTGAAATATGTGAAACTGACAGGTGAATCCAGCAAGAGCTTTAACTAAAGTAAAGATAGAAGGGTTTAGATACTTGTTGCTTCTATTGTTAAAATAATAGGGCTTCTTTCTTTGTGCAGAAGGTGAACTATATGAACCATGTATAAAAATTGTAATGCCATATGCTAATAAGACATGGGTAGCAAATCTGGAGAGAAATTAGGTAAAAATTATCCATTTGGTCTGAAATATATGAGCGGCTGAGCAGATGTGAAGTGCAATTAGATATCAAAGACATTAGCCAAAGTATTCAGAAGTGATTGTGCTTATAGTGACATTTCATATCTGTATTAGAACTAAAGCGGCCATGTATATAATGTATCTAGTAAGTATTGGCTCAAGTTCACAAATAAAGTCCCACAGTAAAGCACTCATCCTAATAATGCTATAGTTTTATGATGTTCTTTACTTCCAGAAGATTTGCTCAAATGCATAAGCCAACCCCTACATCAAACTGGTGGCTGGGTTAATCCTTTAGCATTCAAATTATTTTATCAAATATAATGCTTATTTATTCACATAGTTTTGAATTAATCATACATCATCTAATCACTCCAAAATGTTGATAATGTGATTGTATATTTTTAGAATGACATTGTAGGGTAGGTGTGAGAGGCCAGGTCTGGCTAGTTTGAGTATAAAACAGATAGAATAATATTTGGATACAACCAATTTAAATGCTGTGTTCATCAAGCGGAGTCAGATGAACACAGCAGACATATAAAATATGCAGTCCTACTACATCATGAATGTTACTGGATGTTGTCAGGGTTCCTATAGGAGAGGAAAACTGAGCAAGACAAGAAAAGTTATAGTGAGATCAGATCTCAAGATATTACACTTGACATAAGAGATGACAGATGAGCAAGATGATTACTGATAGATATCATACCAGCATGCCGATATCTCACTATCAAATAAAAACAATATTAAAATGAAGATGCTTACACACAAACACACACACACACACACAAAGAAATACATGCATACTAAGAGAAAGAGAGAGAAAGATCAAATATAATAAGCACGTGAAAGAGTAAGAAAAAAAAGTCAAGTACACCCTGGCGGGGTGTTTCTAAGTTTATTTTTGTTTAATTTGTGTATGGAACACTCTACTATGAAAATAGCCAGCCATGCACGTGTATGTGCGTGAGAGAGCACCTGGTGTCTGTAGCTATAAACAAAAATTGTATAACTATTAAAAGCACATCTCTGGAAATATATAAAAAAGTAAACACCCCCTTCAGTCATAAAGGACATTGGGATTGTACTTATAAAGTTCCCCTCCGAGGCACGAGTCCAGGCAAGGTTGTTTATTGAAGATCATCAGTTGCCCATGCATACCAGCCTCCCCTTTCCACACCACTGATGTTATCCAAGGGAAAGGCACAAAATGAGAGAGAGAAAATCAATTTTTTTTATGTACAAGTCGCACATATACAGAGCTCTATATTTATAGGCAAAGTGATGTTAGAAATTTGAGATTTCATACTTTTCTTAAGGGATTAGTTATCAAATACATCTTTCAAATTGAAGAGGGAAAATTGGATAGATGAAATAAAATATATGTTCAAGTATTCAATTCATGATGATAAAAGACCAGGTCTTTTTTCTTTTAACCCTTTTGAAACCACTCTTTTGATACCAACCTGGCTGAAACCACCTCTGGCTCTGTAGTACATATGTCTTGTTTTCATTAGTTTTGAATTAAAATCTTCCATTAAACCTTAATCACAACTTATGTTCCTAACATTAACTTAATGATTACAAAGTTATTTTACTAAATTCTTGTATATTTAAAATTAATTGAAAGAAACACAGAGCATCTCAAAATAAATACGTTAACAAAAGGGTTAATGTGGTTTTAAGAATTTACAAAAAATATATATTTTAGAAATGTTAAGTGATTTAAGCTAAAAAACAGTATTTTTTTCTATTTATTTTTTTGTCTGTATTTGAAAGAAAAATATGCTCCAGTCAAATGAATATTCTTCAAATACAAGTCTTATTTCTTCAGTGGATTTTCACACTGATTTATATACTAAGAGATCAAGCAATAACATTACATCTCTTACTTCTCAATGTTGAAATGGTGAGGAGACAATGAATTTAATCGATATATTCAATTCAGAACTGTGAAGCTATGATACATAGCTTCTGGGTTTTCTTCTAAGTGGTGCATAATATCTGTAAGCTACAGTGAATCTTAACAAAAGAATTCCATAATCCATCTCCCTGTATTTAACATACAATAGTCTTCCAAACATTATTTCCAAGGTGATTTAATCTGAAATTGTTTTAGAAATCAGTGAAGCCTTAATTTTAGATAGAGATTTATAAAGCAACAAAGCTTCAATGAAAATCTAAACTTGGGAGGAGAAAAAAAACGAAAAACAGTTGAGAGTGTACGATGTGTTGAGTAGCTAAATAGGGTGATAAATTGTGCCAGATACTTTCTATTTACTTTTGGCAAAGAGCATGTTAAATAAAGATTTCACCTTAAGTTACTCTTCAACAAACATGATTATTTTGGTGAGGAGCTCTAAGATAAAAACTAAGAAGTTCAAAAGAAAAATACAACACCATTCAAGCAGAAAAACTTGGAAAAATGCCTAAAGAGAACACTAATTTAGAAAGGAGCTAATAAGGGATATGTGCCCCAATGGTACTCTGGTTGATCAACACAGTTTCTTGCTTTGTTTCCAAATTGATTATTTGGAAATGAAGCAAGAGAGACTAATAAAATGGAAAGAAAAATATGTAGCGATATATATTCGAGTGAAAATAATCATTAGAAATGGAGTAAATATTTCAGAAATGTTTACACCATATAGCTAAAACAAGTGAAATCATTGTTCCAAATCCTAATTAAATCAGAAATAAATATATACAAGACTACCATTGAAATAAGGAGAAAGAAAAAGCAAAAAAAAAAAAGGAAAAAATGGAATAAACAAAAGGAACATCTTTAAACTTTCGTGAATATTCTGTCAAGAGTTTACAAATTCCCCAAATGAGTTTAAATATTCCTATGTCTAGGACCACTGCAAGAAATTTTGCTGAAACATGTTACCAAGAGTTAACCCACATCTTCTTTAAACATGACAGATGTTCTACTATTGGACTAAAGCAACCATGTGAATTTCTCTATCCAGTTAACAAACTTTATTCTTACCAGTGAGAATAGCATATTATTGACATAAGAATTTAGAAACTTTTTTTTGAACAGAGGAACACAAAGCAGATAAAGCTATGAATAACCCATTCTACTATAGGCACAAGGGCTGAAATTGTGCAAGCGTAACTGGTACTTATTTCATTGACTCCAAAAGAAAGAAAGCAAAGTCGACCTCAGCAGAATTTGAACTCGGAACACAAGGACGGACGATATACCACGAAGCATTTTGCCTGAAGTGCTAACAGTTCTACCAGCTTACTGCCTTAGTTAAAGCTATAAATAATAGCAAGTAAATATTGAGTTATTTTAACTCAATACCCTTTTGGATAGAAAAAGTTGAAGGCTGCCCATGGGACTCGGTAAACATAACAGACATTCCACCATTGCATCAACACACAATTCTCACTGTTAAGAATAAAGTTTCTAAAATGGTGAGAGAAATTTGAGGAATTGCTTTGGTTCAATGGTTGAACATTTGCTATGTTTACAGAAGATTTGGGTTCAAATCCCAAAGACAGCCTTTAACTTTTCCTATCCAAAGGGTTTTTATTTTTAATCCATTATTTATTTTAATCTGCTTCAAGTTTCACCATTCAAAGGAGAATTATTTCACATTCTCTCAAAGTTTCTAAGTTCTTATGACATAAATTATATATATATATATATATATATA
>NC_068982.1:55684520-55690697 GCF_001194135.2 Octopus bimaculoides | reverse complement strand
GGTATGTGGGTGGGTGTATGTGTAAAGGTAAGATCCAAGGATCAAACCATGCCAAATCAGATTGAATCCTGGTGCTGCTCCCCAGTTTACCAGTTTTCAGTCAAACCATCCAACCTATACCAGCATGGAAAACAGGTGTTAAATGATAATGATGGTAATATATATATATATATATATATATATATATACACACACATACACATACACATAAATGTGAAGGAACAATACTCATTACCTAATATAGAATTGATAACAACAGTTCAGAATTGGCAAATCTTTAAAACACAGAAATGTAGACAGTAAGCATATACTAAAAATACTTCATATAATTCATTCTCAAAATAATACGTAGTTGAATTAAAGATTTCCAGATACACTGCAATCTGCACTGTCCATATTGACCATATTTGTATTCCATATACAGAATGCTCCAAAATTATCTTCATCAGCCATATTATTGCGTTTTATTGTTGATATTCATAATTAGGTCCATTACTCTACTTCTATTACTATACACGATGTGCTGAATATTTATAAACAAATATAAGGGGGTTGTAACTGGAAGACAGCCTTATGTAATGTTACATGGCATGAGCCAAATGCCAAATTTTAACTTTCATCTTTGTCTTTCACATATGACAACAGCAACTACACTGGTGATTCCAATCTGGAATGAGAAATAAAAAGGTATATTGTGCACATGACTCTTGCTGCTGACCACAGTGATTCAGAGATCACTAGCTTCTTAAATGCAACTGGGTCCTTTGTGTCTATGGTCAGGAAAAAGCTAGTGTCCTCTGGCAGGGACATGTCTTTTAAGGTCAAGAGGAAGATACAGTCTAAACTGCCAGGCATCAGTATGATGATCAAGTTTGTCCAACAGGTCCCAAAACAAAGTCCTATATGATGAGGAGAGGGCAACTCATGTCTGGTAAAACTCAAGAAAACTGTGTGCTTATGTCACCCCCTTCATGATCAAGTATTCTAGCTCCCCACACTTGAATCCTCAGGATTACTGTATCTAAAGTTTCCTTAATGGGGACCAGCTGAAGACCCCCAAGAACTTGTGGAGTGGGAGCTGTGGCATAGCTGTGACAGGTAGCATGGATGATAGAGGAGCTATACAACCCTGGCAAACAGCCATCTCTATGGTCATGTCAGGTCTACCATCGAAGCTGAGGATGGTTTTGTTGAATGGTTTCTGATGTATCTTGTTGAATACACAGTTTTTTCTGGGAATATGCTGTTGTTTTTACTGTTAATATCTTTATTTTTCCTTGTTTTGCTTTGTTCCTGATCACTCCTATTCTTGACAGCTAAATAGAATCTTCACCAATGCAGAAGTCTAATAAGACACAAACATGTCTATTCCTTTCACCAGTTAAACATAAAGACAAAAATCCACTCCAATTGGCACTGTCTATAGCAGGCATGTGCAACCTTTTTCAGAAAAGGCTGCATAAGACATATTATCTGGCAAGCTACATTACTAAAAAATTTAAGGTAATTTTTTATTAGATGTGTCATTCAGAAAGTTTCATGACTGATCTATGGATGTGCAAAAATTTCAATAAGCTGATCTTATTAGAGTCATCTCGCTTCTTTGTTGTTCTTAAATTAAATTTTGAAAACTATTAGTGGGTGTTCTGGACAAAAATTTCCTAGTATAATCTGTTCATCGAAGTTTTACAACTCTCTAAATTATATATGTGAAACCCTACCATATTTGCATTCAGTACAAAGAATTCTCCCTAGAGGTATTTTTTTCCTCAGCCATCTTGTTCTTATTCCAAGAATTTACAAAGCTATTTATACTTTTAGGAATGTAAAATTAATAAGAAACTTGTATCTGTAGGCTTACTTTTCTTCAGGATTTATTTTTGTCTAAAGGATATTATTTTTATCATTTCTGAAAGATGTGTAACTCACTACTATGTGTATGTACATATGCATGTGAGAGTGTACATATACTAGATTATATATATTTTTTAATATGTGAATCTTGTATTTTCATATGTCTGCTTAACTCAACATATATCTTATGATTGGGGGGGGGGGGGCACAGCTATGACTGCATGGTTAAGTTTTTTTCCTAACCACATGGTTTTGAGTTCAGTCCCACTATGTGGAACCTTAGGTAAGTGTCATCTACTATAAAGCCAAGTCTGACCAGAACCTTGTAAGTGGATCTGATAGATGAAAACTAAAAAATGCCTGTCATATATGCATGTACATCATTGTCTTGACATCATGTGATAGTTGTAAACATGCATCACTGTCGTACAAGAGGTGTCCCTTGTTTCCAATCTTCTGTGAAAACATGTCTGCTCATGAAGAAATATTACTTTTCTTGGAAACATTTAACCGTTTAACATTCATATTACTCTGTTAAAGATAACTAACTAACTGCACACCATCAGTTACGACGACAAGGGTTCCAGTTGATCCAATCAATGAAATAGCCTGCTAATGAAATCAATGTGCAAGTGGCTGAGCACACCACAGACACATGTACCCTTAATGTAATTCTCAGGGAGATTCATTGTGACACAGGGTGTGACAATGCTGGCCCTTTGAAATATAGGTACTACTCATTTTTTGCCTGTTGAGTGGAATGGAGCAACATGAAATAAAGTGTCTTACTCAAGGAAACAATGCATAGCTGGAAATTGAACTCATGACCTTACATTCATGAGCCAAATACCCTAACCACTAAGCCATGTGCTTTCATGCTCTGTTAAAGATAATGCTTATTTATTCACAATTAATTTTCAATTAGTTTTCAATTAATCATGCATTATCTTGTAACTTTGAAATTTCAATGATCTGATTATTTATTTTTAAAATGACACTGTAAGATAGGTGTGAAAAGTTAGATCTGGCCAGTTTGAACATAAAACAAATAGAATATTTTAACCAGATATGGATGCTTTAAACACTAAAGGGTTAAGGGTTGGTGACAAGAAAGAAAATCTGCCTCAATCAATTCTGTCTGACCCATGTAAGTATGAAAAAAAGGGACGTTAAAATGAATAATGATTGCTTGACTAATATAACAACCTGCAGTGGATCTAGAGAAAATGAGAGGTAGAAATACATAATAGTTGAATACGTGTTTACATTTCAAAGAATGCAAAACCATACAGATATATGAGAGAACTTGGGACATTTTCAGAGCTACATTCTTGTGTTACCCATTTCACTTAGTTTAAAAACTAAACATGTATTCACCATTCAGTCCTAGGTTCAACAATAATTTCATTTTTTTTAAGTAATAAGACTATCTGAAAAATGCATTGGTTAGGTTAAAATCTTCCACCAAAATATCATGTTAATTTATGTTCTAAACACCAGCTTAATAATGGCAAAGTTATTTTACTAAATTCATCGTTATTTTCAAACTTTAATGAAACAAAGGCAGTGTATTTCAGCTGAAAGATGGTGACCAAAGGATTAATGAACTTGAAGACACCCAAGATGCATACACAAGGAATAAAAGCCAATAAGAGAGCCATTGTTTGATTACAAAACCTGCTAGAAATCACAGCCAAATTGCCATCAAATTACACCGGACTCTTGAAAAGGGAACACATTGACTTATGTAGACACAAATGTGCAGGACTCTAGAATAAGATGGGATGGTCATAGCTGGAACACGTTTGATAATAGTCATACTCAGTGAGGACTGGCTTGACTTTATATAACAATAACAACAGAGGGAATGTAAACACTATAAATTATAACTCATTAACCCCTTTAATAAAACACCTTGAGACAATTATGTAGTCACATTATTTTGACAAAGTGCCAAACTTTAGAAATTAACAGAAAAACCAACTTACTATGTGGATCAGAATTTCTTTCCAAAAAAAGAAAAACAAATACAAGCTAAAAAATGCTTATAGAAATAATTACTTTAAAAGGCAATGGAATATTTATGGAATGGTCTAATGTGAAATAGTTATTGAAATTTACATTGAAGCAAAAAAATTATTGAATCCAATTCAAGAACGTTGCTTCCAACCTCTAAAAATAATCAAATATTTTTCTATTAGAATAAAATGTTATGATTTAAGTTGATATAGGAAATATTTATCGCCACATTCCTTTAAATCTAAATCACTCATCATTTTGTTATCATTACTTAACATCTGTCTTTTATATATATTAGGTTGTCCGAAAAGTTCTGAGTGTTTTTTTTTTTAATATGCAAAAAGGCATATAAATAGTTGACCTTTCAATAAATTTTATCCAATGAAATAATTTCCATTATTATTAATGACCTTTGCCCATCTATCAAGCAATTTCAATATTCTATCAACATAAAATTTGAGTGATTTTGAAGAAAAAAATGTCATCGAGATACATTTTGACTCCATCTAAATTTTTAAATGTTTTCCTTGCAATGAGTTCTGTAGAGAGAAAAACAAGTGGCAGTCAGATGGCGCAATATCAGGAGAATATGGTGGATGGGGTAAGAGATCCCAGCCAAATTCATGTAACTTTGTTTGGGTAGCCAAAGACACACATGGTCGGGCACTGTCTTGTTGGACCACAACTTCATTCCTATTGGAAATATCCAACCTCAATTCTTTTATTTTTTTTATTCAAATTATCCTGCTGATGACAGCACACATCAGAATTAATGGTCTGGTTTTGTGGGAGAAGCTCATAATAAATAATGCCTTTATGATCCCACCAAACACAAAGCATAGCTTTTTTGGCATGGATATTTGTCTTTGGTTGCTATTTTAGAGGATCCTAACACAAACTCCAGGATCTTTTACACACTACATTTTCGTATACAATCCATTTTTTATCTCCAGTCACAAGTTGTTTCAAAAGAGGCATGTTTTCATTCCATTTCAAAAGAATATCACAAATGGAATACTGGTCCAAGCAACTCTTTTCTGAGAGTTTGTGAGGGACCCATACATTATAGCAAGAATTGTATCCTAGGTGTTCATGAGCCATACTTTTAGAAACTTCCAACTCCTCTACAAGTTCTCTAGTCGTGATATTTGAGTTTTCTCTGACTTTTGCTTTCAAAACATCTTCATCCAATTTTGAAGATCTTCCAATGCAACTGTCATCTACACTAAACGCTTCAGCTTCAAACAGTTGATTCACTAATGTTTTTGCAAGTCTTTGCAACATTTGGTAAAAAAAAAGAAAGCATTACTTGAATACGAAATTTTTGGTTATCCATTTCAAATGTCAATGAAGGGTAACCAGAATGAAAAAATAAATCTATTTTCAGTCAGGAACAAAGAAAGGACGCACTACTATTTCAAGCAATGCCAAAGTTTTAACTGTGTTATGTTTCAGGTGTGTTCAATGAAGTATTAAAAGATTTAGCTTAAAAACATTCAGAACTTTCCAAACAACCCAATATATATATATACAGGGTGCAGTGAACAAATTGTTGTCTAAATTATGCAAAAATGAAAATAACATTGACATCTCATTTTAACAGACATATTTACCAAAATTACATAAAAATACCTTGAAATATTAAAGAGTAAATTTATTCAACAAAATCGCCATTGGCTTCAACCATGCAACTCTTCCGGATGGTCTCCTGTTTAAGTTGGTGAATGCTGCCATAATCCTTGCCTTGAGTTCATCTTTGGTGTTACAAGGAGTTTTGTTGTTCTCTCGCTCAACTGCACCCCACACATAATAATCAAGGGGGTGGCAGTCTGGGGAGTTAGGTGGCCAGATGTAGGCCTCCATGTTGAGTCTGAGATAACTGGCCAGATGTAGGCCTCCATCTTGAGTCTGAGGCCATGTAGGAAGATGAATGGCGGCATAACGTCACCATCACTAGTAATCACTCCAAACACCAGGATGTTGACTGGATGTTTGGTTTTTATCACTCTTGGTACATGTTTTGGTAACACAGCAAACTAATGGTTGTTCTGTTTGTTCACCATCTGTTCATGTTGGAGCTTCCGGCATGAATGCCAAGCAGTACACCATGTTGTTTCCAAATTATTGGCAGAGTAAATTGTGTCATGGTGCTGTTTTTCTCACAAACAGTGCCCCTACTATACTGTGTAGTCAACAAAATCAAAAACAAACAATGCGCATGCACGAAACTAAAAATATAAAACGGCAACAATTTACCCTTCGCCCCTGTGTGTGTACGTGTGTGTGTGTGTGTGTGTGTGTATA
>NC_068982.1:55682791-55683831 GCF_001194135.2 Octopus bimaculoides | reverse complement strand
GTGTTATATATACAATTATGTATGCATGTCTATATATCTACTACATATGTGGGAAATTCTGTCTGTGGGTGTGTTTGTGGAGTTGTTAGCTAACTCCTCCTACATCATTTTATCAATTTTGATGAAACTTGACATATGAGTAGAACTCATGTCTGGAAACCTCATGGCATGAAAATTGTTGAAAAAATCGATGAGGGCTCCTGGAAGTGATCCTTATATATATCTAATATATTTTTACAGCCAAGGGAAATAGCCCATCCATTTTCTTAAATTATTTGATATAAATCAAATTGAGTATGCCTATTTCTTAGTATTTGAACTGTTAGAGCTATTTTCACAATTTATCCAGTACAACCCTTAAATAAGTAAATAGAATTTTCCTAAACAATAGATCCACTTATATCAGTTAGTGACTTATTTACAAATATAGCAACACTAGCACCGCTGAGGGTAATATTCTCAGGAACGCACAAAAGCGCTTTTCAGAGTTATTTACTTTGAAATGTTATTATCTCATATCTGATTAGCCTGTTATTATGTAACATGCTTCACGATTTTAGTATACATACCTTATTAGTATTTCCTCCTAAGTTCTATATACTCTGGGAACACATTAGAGCCCTTTTCAGGGCTACTTTATTTGAATTCTTACATCAGGTAATTAATTTCATGTTATTACAAAACTGACTTCACAATTTGGGTATTCATAACTTATTGGGAATTCCTAAAAACAAGATCCTGTGTAAGACAGTTGGGTATTCTCTGTAAATGCACAAAAACCGTTTTAAGGGCTACATACTTGTATTGTTGTTATTGGATTAACAAAACAATTATGAGAATGGAACATAGAGATAAAACCTGCTGTCCCAGGAATTATCAGGTATGTCAGCTAGTATATATATATATATATATATATATATCATCATTTAAGATATGTATGTTTGTGCATAAAATATATATGTGTGTGTGAGTGTAAAATATACAATTACGTATGTGTGTGCACATATATATATATATATATATATATATATATATATATA
>NC_068982.1:55681483-55682351 GCF_001194135.2 Octopus bimaculoides | reverse complement strand
TATATATATATATATATATATATATATATCATCATCATCATAATCCTCATCATTTAAGATGTGTATGTGTATAAAATATAACATATATGTATATGTGTGTGTCTGTGTGTGTACATCATCAGTAGTTCATATATCCGAAAGAGAAGCGCAATTAGAGCAATAATATATTTTTTTAGGAATTTAATTGTTATGGTTGGTCATAGAGTGACCATTGGTTTCACACCTATAAAGCACTTAGTAACTCATCAGACTGAAATGGCTGAAGGAGCATGCTTCTTCAGTCATTTGAGTCTGACTAGTCACCAGTAAGGCTAAGTATTTTACAGGTGTGAAACCAATGGTCACTCTATGACCAGCCATCACAATTAACTTCCTAAAATGTCTGCATGTGTGTGTGTTTGTATAAAGTAAACAATTATATATACATATATATATATATGTGTGTGTGTGCGTGTATGTATATAAATATATCATCATAATCGTCATTTAACATCCATCTTCCATGATGGCATGGGTTGGATGGTGTCGTCGTTGTTTAACGTCCGCTTTCCATGCTAGCATGGGTTGGACGATTTGACTGAGGACTGGTGAAACCAGATGGCTACACCAGGCTCCAATCTGATTTGGCAGAGTTTCTACAGCTGGATGCCCTTCCTAATGCCAACCACTCAGAGAGTGTAGTGGGTGCTTTTACGTGTCACCCGCACGAAGGCCAGTCAGGCGGTACTGGCAACGGCCACGCTCATCTCACTCGAAAAACCTCATGTGTCACCCACACAAGAGCCAGTCCAGGGGCACCTGCAACGATCTCGCTCGAAAATCCTACGACGGCCCCGCACAAGAGCCAGTTCAGGGGCACTATATATAT
>NC_068982.1:55671969-55680899 GCF_001194135.2 Octopus bimaculoides | reverse complement strand
GTGTGTGTGTGTGTGTGTGTGTGTGTGTGTGTGTGTGTGTGTGTGTGTGTGTGTGTGAAAAAACAGATTTTAACATGATTTGAAGAAAAATAAGAAACATGCTGATCATGAACTATGAAAAAGAATTTTCCTAAATGATATTAATATATGATAAATGAAAAAAAAGAATGAGAAAAATTATTCCCATAAGTGGCTTCTTAATGATCTAGTTATTTTTGATAAACTTATTCAAATTAGTTTGCCTTCTTTTTAACATTGAATGCCGTAATTAAAATTAAGAATAGAAAATGAAAAGGATAAAGAGATACTAATAAAGATTCAATAATAATTAAATCAATAAAGCTGAGTTTACTGATTCGTTGTTAACCCCTTTGTTACCACATTTCTGTTGAAATACAGGTTTTTTTTTTTTTCAATTACTTCTGAAACAATGAAGAGTTTTAATTTTTAAAAATCCGTTATTATGAAGATGCTGTTCGGAATATAAGTTAACATGAAATTTTGATGGAAGGTTTTAACTTTGATTACTTAAAAACAGGAAGTTTCTATCATAGAAACAGTGGCAGTCACAGATGAGTTAGTGACAAAGGGGTTAATTAAAAAGAATGCACATTTACATCCAATTTCAAATTGTGCTTGGTGTCTTATTATAAATGCACTCCATTCTGTTAAACAAATATAAATAAATGTGGTATACTTGTCATGCTTATTTGCAATTCTCTAAAGCATATATAAATAGATCTGGTATACATGCTGTCATGCTTTATTTGCAAGTGTAATTTGATATAAGTAATCTTGTGTGGAAGTCTCTCTCTCTCTCTCTCTCTGCTTCCCTACAACACAGCAGTTTCTGTGGATGGTAATACACCAGGTAAGTACGGAGACCAGGTGAGAAAATTAATGATTAGGCAAAAGATAGGATGGCATCAAGTCTGCTAGAAAAGCAAAAACCACACACACACAAGTAACACATACAAGTTACAGGCAAACAGAGTTATATAGGAAGTAAGCTGCCTGATCTTAGGTATCATTTACCATAAACAGTAAGATTTAACTCCAACTTGCTAACAGTAATGTGGTTTGCTATTCAAGTTACAAAATGTTAGATCACTTATAAATACTTTTACTTTTTTTTTTAACATAAGAGAATAGTTTGAAATTGTTAAGAGTATAGGTGGCACATTTTACAGGTAGAGATGTGGAAGAGTTGTATAATGGCTTAGAGCAGTGTTTCTTATCCTTTTATTGTTTATTGTTTCTGTATCCCACCATTTACCAATTTACCATCTCAATTTCCTCCCACACAATACAGTCTAGTACACAATACAATTTATTGCATGACATTAACAATCTTAACTCATTTACTGCAGAAATTAGATATATCCACTCAAAATTTCATTATCCTTAACTGCAGAAAACAGCTTTATATACCGGTCTATCTTTTGTTGAGGAAGGTCATGTTTGAAACTATTTTTTTGTTTAGATGCTTCGAGTTTATTGAGACAACATGACTTGCAGAAAATACCAATTCTATTTTTTGTTTGATATTTAACATCATTATTGGAATGGTCATGAAATTTAATTTTGAGGTTAAAGGGTTAATAAAAAAAAATCAACATTAAAGAAAATAAATCTACCAAAAACATTACAAATAATATTAAAATTTTGTTTTTCAAAAAGCAATTTCCCCCAGAATTCTGAATTCCACCACACCCAGCTTAAGAATTTAGGACTAGAGCAAAAGAGTTGAAATCTGGCCACTGGCATTATGCAGTCTCTCAGTTAACACCTGCAATTAAGAGTTTTATGATCACTATTAGGAAGAACATAAAGCTGTGTAAATACTTCTTCAAAGTACATCTGACCTATTGCACACAGATATATATATATGGTGCAAGCATCGCGGTGTGGTAAGAAGCTTACTTCCCAACCACATGGTTCTGGGTTCAGTACCACAGCGTGGCTCCTTGGGCAAGAGTCTTCTACTATGACAAAACAGATAGTGGAGCTTAGTGCAGTCCTTTGACTTGCCAGCTTCTGTCAAGACATCCAACCCATGTCAGTATGGAAAATAGATGTATGATGATGATGATACAATGAACTTCTTTCAGTTTCCATCCACCAAATCCACTCATAAGTCTTTGGTCAATCCAGGGCTCCAGCAGAAGACACTTGCCATGTGGTTGGAAGGCAAACTTCTTACTACACAGCCATGCCTGCCCCTATGTATTTTGAAATTAGAATTATAGTCCATTACGGATCTTAAAACATCATCTGCAGGAATGTTCATTCAAACTAAATGTGATCTAGGATTATTATTTTGACTTTCGCAAAAGTAGTTCTTACTTTCTCAAGGGACTTTCCATAAGTTATTTATTAACTTTCACTTTTGCTCTTTAGCTTTCAGTTTGTCTAGCTATGTTCTGTAATTATTTCATAGATTTCCTTGTTCTGTAACATAAAATCACTGTGATTGATCTCAGTGTGATTGGGTACTGGCCAAAAAAAAATTTCTTTGCTGTATAAGAACAATATTTCCTTCATTTATCTAAACTTATAATAGCTATAACAATAGCCTTTATTCATTTAAAATTTTGACTGCAAGAGCAATATTATTAATCATATTACTAGTAAGAAAATCTGCAGGTGATAATATTCAATTTTATAGTTAATTACTTGTGGTAAACTGAATTGAAAGAGTTTAACTGAAGAAAATACAATGTTGTTCCTCTTATAATGAAATATACAAATATATATTTTATACATATATAATTGAATGACCGCAGTCAACTAACTGAAACAAGTAAAAGAGTAAAAGAGAGAATAAGTTAGAGTCAACAAAAAGGAGTTCAGTTGGGTATTTATTTGTGATCACTACAATTGTTTCCAGGTTTGCAGGTGTTTGGTTATGCAACCAAAGGCGGACAAGCTTTATACTGTACTCTACTACATTCTTAACAGAATATAACCTCTTTGCATGTGCGTGTGTGTGTGGGTGGGTTTGTGTGTGGGTGGGTTTGTGTGTGGGTGTGTGTAGATAGATAGATAGATAGATAGATAGATAGATAGATACTTAGACAGATAGACAGATACTTAGACAGATAGACAGATAGATAGATAGATAGATAGATAGATAGATAGATAGATAGATAGATAGATAGATAGATAGATAGATACTTAGACAGACAGACAGACAGATAGATAGATACTTAGACAGACAGATAGATAGATACTTAGACAGACAGATAGATAGATACTTAGACAGACAGATAGCCGTACGGATGGATAGACAGACAGATAAATGTATATTTATATATAAACGGTTAAAGAGTTAAGTTGGTGTTTCAACGAAATACAGGAATAGCAAAAGTATCACGGCTGAGTGAAATAAACAACTTGTCGCTATTTCCAAGACATCCACACATAGTGAAAGTACTCTAGCAGCTAAACTGCCTTTGATGTACATGTCAGGAGTGGGTTGACAAAAAGTTGGGGGCGTTCTACAAATTATTTCAGTAGAAATCAAGCATTTTTCGAAACTGAAATAATGCTCTCCTATTCTAAAATATATGTGCAAATATATTTCAGTTTTTACAACCCAGGTAAGCTCTGGTTCTTAAACTAAGCATCCCGTCTTTTTATCCGCACACTCCATATCTAGAACCACATTATGCATCGTGTCTTTCCTTTCCATTCTTAAAGCAGTAGTATGTGATTACAGCGAGGTTTGGTCACTATAACCAGCAGGTCGAGCAGTCACGTTGAGGCTCACTTTTGTTAATTTACACCGACTTACTTTAATCTTCCTTGTTTCGGTTTTACTACTTCTTACATATGTATCCGGCGGAATATTTTAATTGGAAATCTTGGCTACGGAACTTACTCGAAACCGTCCTTGATTTAAGGACCGTAGAGTATATCAATAATTTGTATTGGATTTTCGTGTTACAACTGATGAAACATAGAAGTTTTCATAATTCTTTAAGAGTACGTAACTTTGTCGTGTAAATACCGCCTCATTATAGACGACGTACATTTTTTTTAGCAATTCATTTTATCCTGGGGTTCTCAACCATTTTTTTTTATCTTATGAACCCCTTTGATTATTATTTTATTCTGGTGGACCCCTATAGCCATTTGATGATTAAAAACTAGTTTTACAAAAACTTTTCATAAAATTCTTGTTTTGTCTTTCACACATTAACTCGCGTAAATTGAACTATGTAAAATGTTTGAGGAAGAAACCTAGCTATTTCTTACAATACATTCTAAATCAAATTTTTTTTCAGGGCCCTTTAAAATACTATTGTGGATTCCCATTTTACTACTTTGTTGAGTGGACCCCCAAAAATTATATATGGACCATCAGGGGCCATATGGACGCTGCCTGAGAACCACTGATTTAAACCATCGTCATACCCAACAAAGGAGGAACAAAGCTTCGAATTTTGAGGAAGGGGGCAGTCGATTGTATTAACCTCTCGGTTTCCAGTGATACTTTACATTATTGTCACACACACACATATACGTACGTGTTATATATATATATATATATGTGTGTATGTATACAAATATATATATATACGTGTATGTATATATGTGTGTGTGTGTAGATAGATAGATAGATAGATAGATAGATAGATGTATATATATACAGGATATATATATATATATATATATATATATATATATATATATATATATATATATATATATATATACAGGATATATATATATGTTGTATGCATGTATTTATAGATATATATGTGTGTGTCACGTATATACCTACGCGCTGGTGTGTGTAGGAACGGAAATGAATAATGTCAGGTTACGGTAAACATTCTTAGTTCATTGGTAACTGACCAAACTGAGGGGGGGAAATTAATAAATAGCTTAGACGTATCCAGAAGGCAAGTAATTATAGAAAGAGAGGAGAACGAGCAAAAAAAAATAATAAAATAGAACGTATCCTTTCGAACATAATATACACACATTTATTTGTTTACAACAATACTTTCAAATGTCGTCATCATCAAGTTTAAAATTATTAACATTATATCTCTGTCTTGTGACCTGCTGCTATACAGTTTCAATATTTAAAAGAAATTATTTTCATTTTCCTATAGAATCGATTTGCTTTCGATAAGCATTCCCCCCAGTTAATCAATCATTGTTGATATTCATAACAGACAGCTGTTATGATGAAGCAATCACCACAACAAATGTTGTGGCCATCTCTAACGATTTATCAGTGGCAGCAGTCAAAGAAAGGGAAATACAGCTAAGCCACATAGACTGATGACAACTAATTTGTGTTTATTATCAACTGACACAGGCTGAAAGATCAGGTATTGTAGGATTATTAGAATGAAGACTTTGGTCTTTTAATAATTGCAGACAGTATTTCTTTACTATGACAGATAGAAAGAATTATCAAAAACAATTATTAATATCGTTATTACGAGGGAAACAAGAAAAAAGCAATCGATGTTATTGCCTTTCGACGAGAAAAGGTAAACAAATCATTAAACTGATGATTAATTAAAATCTAAAACTCATTTCCTTAATTAATAGAAACATATTCTAAACATTACTTCTTGTCTAATGGCAATTTTATTTCGTGTTCTGTAATATTTCTCCTACAAATTACCTTCTAACGTTTCAATCAATGTTTAATGTTCGATTGTATGTAAAGCATATAAAGTCATTTTCTTTGATTGTCAAACACCTTGACAAGCAAGGGAATTCCGACTCTAAGTACACAAAGAGGTAACGCTTGTATATATGTATACACACAATTTGATCATTTGATTTTGTAAATCCATTAACTACCTACGATTTTATTCGGGGATTTCAAACTGTTATTCTGTATATATATATATATATATATATATATATATATATATATATACTTAGAATGTTCCATAAGTAATAGTCAAGTTGTAACATAAGTCGGAGAAAACACAGTAGTCAAAAAAGAAACAGGTTGTTAAAAAAAAAAAAAAAGAGGGGGTTAACAAAACGAAGTGGTATCAACAAGCGGATTATTACATTTTTTCTCTCCCAAGCCTTTTAGCAGACAGCTAAGTTCTTCATTCTTCTTTCTCTCTCTCTCAAGCACAAACTTTACGTAGTGATTAATTCAACTTAAAATAACTCAAAGCAACCAGTGCTAAACATTATACCACCGTCGATATGTAAGGTAGAATATTTAAATTACTTATGAAATTTAAAGAATGAAAGTTAAAGAATTTTAAAGCAACGAGTTCCCTATAACTTACCTTTTCTTCATGCATCTCATTTTCACAAATTTCCGCCATTTTTCCTGGGTGTTTTTTTTTTTAATTTATGTTTTTGTAGAAGTTGAAGAGCGAGCGCCTGCGGGAGACCTACTGTGGGAATGATGGAATGAACTACTAGGTGTTCGCTTGAAAGAAACTGATGTTCTAGAATAGGCTGGTTGTAAGCACCAAATTGGCACAGCGACGGAAAACGATGCAGCGAAGAGAGAGAGAGAAGAGGAGAACTCAGTTTCACTTGTTCTCAGATATCGATTACAATAGCTGCTGTTTTCAGGATGACCGGTGACAGTTGAACTTTAGTTTTTCTTACATATTTGACTGTCATCTCCTGGGTTTTATTTATTGTTTCGCTGTCGTTTAATTATGGTTGTTGTTGTTATTAACTTCAATAGGTCACCATGCGCTAATCAGACTAACGAAATTATCCTTTATTATTGTTACCGACGTGTATTTATAAACATAACGTACGAACACCACGCTGAACTTGATACTATACGATAGCTAGTCGCTGCGTCGCGGTTCAGAGTTCGATCCCTGACAGTATCGACTTCGACTTTCCTCAAATTATGTATTGTTGATATAGGAATTCGAGGCATAGCTACACGAGTGTCCCCCTCGACTTTGTTGCCTTATAACTTCCAGAAAACTGGATATTTTTTAAAGAAATTTTCTATATATTCGCTTCAGATGATATAGATTCCGATTGTATCGGAATTTGTGGTGAAAAATATGGTAAATTTTCAGATTAACACCCGCACGATTTTCACTAGGGTGTTAGGGTTAGGGTTTTAGGGTCAGTGTTAAGGTTTTAGGGTTAGGGACGGAATTCCTTAACCCTAACCCTAAAACCCTAACCTTAAACCCTAACCCTAAAACCTAACCCTAAAACCCTAACCCTGACCCTAACACCCTAGTGAAAATCATGCGGGTGTTAATCTGAAAATTTACCAAAAATATTTTCCGAGGGTGGAGTGAAGAGTTTCGGAAAATTCACATGCGTTGACTTTGTTTCGTTATTACTTTCAGAAAAATGGGTAATTTTTTTTTTTTTTTTTTTTTTTGAAATGTTCTACAAATACCTCAGAGAATGTACAGATTACGATTATATCAGAATTCCATATGTAAAACAATTGGTGGTCTCGTACACATGCATACTGACACATGTCATATATATCTACAAAATGAAACTTGAAATTTTTGAAAAAATTGTGATGTGTGTTAGTGCGTATGTGTACGAGTCCACCAATTTTCGTTTTTATATTAAATTCCGATATAATTATAATCTACACGCTCTGTAAAGGTATTTTTAAGAAATTTCATTAAAATATATCCATTTTTCTGAAAGTTATAAGGAAACAAAGCTAACTCATGTGAATTTTCTGAAACTCCTCACCCTACTCTCAGAAAGAATTCTTCACATTCATCTCTGATATAACTGTAATCTGCAGCGTATTTATAAAAGATTTCATTAAAAAAATATCCATTTTCCTGGAAGTTATGAGGAAACAAATCGAGTGGTGGGTACACTTGTGTAGGATTACTGGATTCGATTTAAACAACTAGATTCTCTATCTCTGCAAGCTGGCTTTGTGTACAATGAAGGCATTTTATGGCACAGAGGCTAGCCAATTCCTGTATTTGACTGGTACTTTCTCTTTCTGATCTTGGAGGGATGAAGGGTAAAGTTAATTTTGGAGGTATTTGAACTCGGAACTTATTACAATCTTATTATAAGCACAAGCCCTGAAATTATGTGGAGAGAGGGATAGTCAACTACATCAACCCCGGTGTTCACCTGGTACTTATTTCATCAACCCTGAAAGGATGAAAGACAAAGTTGACCACAGCAGAATTTGAACTCAGAATGTAAAAGACAGAAAATACTTTATTCATAACTAGAACTGCAGTGAAAGAGTACATTTTCAGTAAACCAAATCTGCAATACAATTTCAAATCCCACAAGAAAAAATAGGAATGCCATTGACAACTTGTATCTTCTGTTACATATAAACTAATGAGTACTTGTCAGAGGAACAAGGGGAGCAATTGCTCCCCACAAGCACATTTTTCAAAATTGGCAGCTTTTCAACAATTCTTTTTTAACTCTTTAGTTCCTTTGTGCAATAAAAGTCAAATCTCTTTCTTTTTGCTAATCACATGGACTTGGAAAAACTTTCTAAAGTCATTACTTTACTTGACCTACTTCCCATGTTTCTGAACTGTCTGCTCAAACTTCTGTGATGTATTGGAAGCTGCTGACATCTGAAGAACCAAAAACCCCTGATATCATAACCTCTCAACACTGGATGATACCATGGAATTTCATCTTCTTCACACCACACCTACATCAGTAGTTGTAAGTTTCATACATAATGATATTGTTACTGAGACATGAAATTAATAAATGTAGAATACAATTATGTATATTATAACTAATGAACTATTTCAAGTAATATAAGAGAAATGAGTTAAAAATAGATCAATGTGCCACAGTGCCTGTCAGATACCGGCCATGATGAATTACCAAAAGGTATTGAAAATACGTATTCGCCTTTATATTGAACACTCAATATTTCATATATTCAATAAGACATATTCCATATATTCAATAAGACATTCAATACGTCA
>NC_068982.1:55667421-55671959 GCF_001194135.2 Octopus bimaculoides | reverse complement strand
ACACTCAATATTTCATATATTCAATAAGACATATTCCATATATTCAATAAGACATTCAATACGTCATTTCATTGTACCATCCATTTTTATATTATATATTATATATTCCATATTCTATATCCCACATTAATTTTACAAGAATATAAATAAAACATGAAAAACAGACAGAGTTGGAACTCTTTTAATAAAATAATATATATATGCCATCATGAGTTGGATGGTTTGACAAGATCTGATGAATCAGAAGACTGCATTATGTTCCGATGTCTGTTTTGGCATGGTTCCTACAGCTAGATACCCTTCCTAACACCAACCAACTTTACAGAGTGTACTGGATGCTTTTCTCCTGTCAACAGCACTAATGAAGTTGCCATGTGGCTCACAAAACTAAGATCCCATTCAAATGAATGGAATTACAGTTAAGAGGTGGGGACAGCTTTATGCCAAGTAATGAAAAGTTAAAGTATGAAAGAAAGGGCCAGAACAGATTTCTTGTTGTAGAAGATACATGGCTACATGCATTATATCTGACTGGCTGGTTGTAATAAGGATGGAGAGAAAGAAAGATAAAGATGACAAGGTGTTAGGGTAGTCCCTTGAGGTATAAGAAGGGGAACAGTCTGAGCTCTTGCAGAAATTAGTACTATTCACTGAAATGTATAGTAAGTTCTCAATTGGCTAGCCATAGCAAAGTCTATGATTTAAATTCAATTTACACTTCAAATGATTTCTATATAATTTTTTCAGATATCCTTTTGATATAATCAACCTCACTTCTCAATTCAAATTTCAAAGGCTTCAAATTAATGTCAAAAACAATATTATTTATTAGCTATTAGTAACAGAAGCTATATTTGTAATGAATATTGATTTGATTAGCACATCCAACTTAACTTCAATGTGTTGTTAAGAACACCATAGACTGCAGTAATTGTCCTGAGAAATCCTCTTGTTCAGACATCAGGTGCTAAAATGTATAGATTATATTGCTTGATGAAATTTCATCATCACCAACTGATGAGACTATTGTATCACATGATTTCAGTACAAATTGCGCAGCATCAGTAACAGGCACCCAAGCACCAAATTCTAGACCAAAAAATCTGTCAAATCAATATAGTTTAACACTGACTAAACAGTTAGCAATGTCTAATCGGTTTGATGGACTTTTGATTTGGTATTCAGTGCTTGGGTGCCTGTTGCCAAGTTAAGTTAGATGTGCAAATTAATATTGATTTCAAATTTCAGCACAAGGCCAGCATTTTGAAGGAGGGGTGAGTCAATTACATCAACCTCCAGTGCTCAACTGGTACTTATTTCATTGACTCCCAAAAGAATGAAAGATAAAGTCAACCTCAGTGGGATTTGAACTCAGAACGTAAAGAAGGATAAAATGCTGCTAAGCATTTTGCCCAGTGTGCTAACAATTCTGCCAGTTCACCGATCCTTGATGTGCAGATTAATATCATTTGTAATATTAGGCAGAAGGTGCCAAGCTAAAAGCTTTGTAATATTTATTTATGTATCTTTCCCCTCCTGAGTTCACATCTGAGTCCCAACAATAATAATGATAATAATAATAGTCCTTTCTACCATAGGCAGAAGGCCTTAAATTTGGGAAGGGGATAGTTGATTACATCAACCCCAGTACTCAACTGGTACTTAATTTATCAACCCCGAAAGGATGAAAAGCAAAGTTGACCTCGGTGGAATTTGAACTCAGAACGTAGCAGCAGATGAAATACCGCTAAGCATTTTGCCCAGTGTGCTAACAATTCTAATAATAATATGCCACATTGATTGATCCTGTCCCCAATAAAAAACTGTGTCTTAAAAACAAATTGAATACAAGAGCACTCAGAAAGTGCAAACCTTTGCCAAAGCAACACCAACATCCTCTCAATGATTAACCAGAGATGATTTTTAGAATGAGAATATCTGAAATAAACTCGACTGCTCTCACAAATGAGAATACTAGAAATGAACCTAACCACTCTCAAAAATTAAATTTAAGAAACAGAAAGATAATCCAGAATCCTTGTCCGGCACCAGATCAATCCCAAAATCTAATCAGTTTGTGCTAGTCATGAGGCCAAACATCCCTGAAAGTTTCATCCAAATCCATCCAGCGGCTCTTCAGATATCTTGTCCATGGACAAACAAACAAACAAACATGACTGAAAACAGTTGGAGGTAATCATTCTATAGCCCTAAGTTGAGCCCTTAGAAGTTAGGTGTCATGATTTTGGGATAGTGCAGAGATAGTGTTGGGTTACAAACAGCTGATATTTCATTCTTTAGGCTGATACTCAATACATTTTACCACCTGTGACTCTCATATAAGGGTCGAATACTATTGTAGCTGATATTGTATTGTGATAGCAAGTTATTAGTGAAACTAAGTCTGTGAACAGTTTCAATTTCCAGACAACTATTTTGTTAACTATATTAAAAACGCAAGTGGTCCTCAACCATTTTTGGCCTATGAAATCCCTTTGATTCCTATTTTATTCTTCTGGATCTCCATAGCCATTTGATCTGTATAAAGAATACTACTGTTTTTTATAATCAAATATTAAGAATTATATAAAAAAATGTTAAAATATTTTGTATTTTAGAAATATAAGCAATGTCTTGCACATAAATTTTAACAACAAAATCTTATATGAACCCCAGTTAAGAACCACTGGACTATATTATCACTCTCTTCTCTTGAACTATAAAATAAAATGAAAATTAAGTATTAAACTGAATGAATCACATCAAGAAACATGTGTTTCAAAAAACAGTATAAATTGTATCAGTCTCCCTAAATATCATATTTCTTGTTTTAGGCTTGGCTATATATTTTGCTGACCTCAGATGAAGTTAACCCTGGCAAAATGTAAATCTTGAGAAACAAAAAAAACTGTTCAGTATTCTGCCTGCTGGTCACATGCATACAGCTTTCACTAGTTAATTCAACTTCCCATTGAAACATTAGGGTTAAAAGTTAGGTAGAACTGTAGAACCTAAAACACTATATCATTTGTTTGTTGTAACAATCTGCATGTGGCATTCCAATCACAAGCAATTTGAACTCATGAGCTGTTGAAACAGAGGAATTTGAACTCATAAGCAAAAGATACAAAAGAAATATCACAAAGCATTTAGCTTGGCACTTTTTCACCACCTCTCCACACAATATTATTAAAAACATTGTTTTCAACATGAATTTGAAACCTCTGAGATTTGAATTGAGAAGTGAAGTTTGATTATATCAAAAGACATTTGGAAACAAAATTGAAAAGAAACCATTTGAAGAATAAATTGAATTATGAACTTTGCTTTGATTGAGAATAAAGTATTCATTACAGAGAGTAGGACTAATTTCTAAATTAAGTGCAAGACCACAGATTTATAGAGCAGTTATATTGACAAAGCCTGATTTTATTCTTCAGAGCCAGAAAGCTCATATTTGTGCCCTACTGAGTGCTGCTCTCACCCCTAGGATGGTGCTACACATTGCAGCAATCCTAGACCATGACCAAAAAATGGCCATTCTATTAATTGACATGATCTCAAGCAAACTTGTAAGTTGGCATCAGCTAGAGAACTGTAGGCAGACAGGAAATACTAGAAGATTAATGCAGACAGCAAGGACTAAGAAAAGTGGTTAATGCAGAGCCTGGGCCACAATATGACTGATGAGTGAAAGAATGATGAATGAGTTGGAAAGCCTGAGTGGAAATAATGTGAGATAAGCCAGCTTTGACAAGGAGAAGCCATTTTTATCATCATCATCATCATTTAATGTAGCCTTTTCCATGTTTACATAGGCCAGATGGAATGTTATGAGGCAAATTTTCTAAAATCTGATGCTTTTCTTATCACCAACCGTCACCTATTTCTAAGCAAGGTAAAATTTCTCCATGACCAAACTTGTTTAGCATGGTAGCCTGGAAACAAACAACATCTCTTGTATAATGGTGATGTCTCTTATACAACAATCACTTGAAGTCAAGACAAAGTTACACACATGCATGCACGCACACATACACACACACTTTTTATCTTTTACTTGTTTCACTCATTAGACTGCAGCCATGCTGTGGTACTGCCTTGAAGAATATTTAGTGGAACGAATCAAACCCTGTACGTTTTTTTAAACCTAATACTTATTCTATTGGTCTCTTTTGCTTAAGAAGAAAGCAGTCAAAGAAATGTATGTTTACATAGAATTCATTACTTTAAATTGCTAGGTGTTTGGATCGACTCTCCAACTGTTGGTTGTGGTCATTCTAATATATTTTCCCATGGTGGTGGCAGTAGCAGTGGCGTATGTTAGTCATAGTCACAGTGAAATCTATGTAAACACACATATTTTGGACTGCTTTCTTCTGAAGATGCGCTTTTGCATTGTTAGAAGCTTTCCTTATTTTTCTTTTCTTTCATTTTCTACTTCTGTACTACAATGCTTCAAGCAAACTACAATGCTTTTTAAAAAAAATATATTTATTGAATGAATCCTTTTTTTTTTTTTCAGAGGTTCATTTAGC
>NC_068982.1:55664240-55667411 GCF_001194135.2 Octopus bimaculoides | reverse complement strand
AATGAATCCTTTTTTTTTTTTCAGAGGTTCATTTAGCATGAAGAAATATACTTATTAATGAGCAATTTTTTTTTTTTATGATGGTGAAATTTCAACAGCTTAAATTAATGCACACATATATCTACACTTACATGACAGTGACTTATAAACTTACCAAAATGTGAAATTAAATTCAATCTGATTCTTTGCTATAGAATATAAATGCTTCTTTGACATTTGGTCTATGACATTTGATAAAGGAAATTCATTCTCCATGGTTTTTAACATTGCTCTTAGCAATTAAATAATTTTTTCCCTGTTACAGAAATCAACAGTAATCATCAAAACATATACATGTGTGTGTGTGTATTCTTTTACTTGTTTCAGCCACCCAACTGTGGCCATGCCAGAGCACTGCCTTGAAGTGCTTTTGTCAAACTTACTGTTTAAGTCCTAGTACTTATTCTATTGGCCTCTTCGCTGAACTGCCAAGTTACAGGGATGCAATCACACCAACACTGGTTGTCAAGTGATGATGGGGGGGGGAACAAACACACACACAAAGACACACACACACACATATAAAACAGGCTTCTTTCAGTATCCGTCTACCAAATCCACTCACAAGGCTTTGGTTGGCGCGAGGCTATAGTAGAAGACACTTGCCCAAGGTGCCACACAGTGTGACTGAACTCAGAACCATGTAGTTGGGAAGCACGCTTCTTACCATACAGTCATATATAACATTCTGCGATTGCATAGGTGTAGTCTTGTACGGTTAACCCTTTTAAAATAGTTGACATCTTCTATAAGTTTTTCGATGGATGAAATGTGAAATTACAAAATCTACACAGATCAAGACAGATTGGATCTTCCAGCGTCTACTCTAGTGTCAACTTATGCCACATTGTTGCTGAATGAAAACTTGTTTCACAAAGGCTACAATATTTATATGAACAACTGGTTTTCCAGTCCAGACCTCTTCCTGCAGCTGCAGGTGAGGAGGACTAATGCCTGTGGGACTGTGAGGATGCACAGGAAAAACATGCATTCTGCAAGCATGAAGGATATTAGGAAACAAGATGCAGATGGTAATGCCATAATGAAATCAAGTGTAGTTGCTTCAAACAACGAAGGGATAGGTGGGGTCAATCACTCAGATCAGCTGACGATGACACAAATTGGTGAGAAAATTTGTGAAATGGTACAAAAAAATTTCTTGTATATAGTTGACATGTGTGCCGTGAACTCACATTTGATTTGGCAGATGCTTGGTGGTGTGAGGTATGGATTGATATTCAGGAATCTATTGTTCCATGATATGATAGTAGCATCAGACCTGCCAAAGTACAGAACACGTGGACATCCCCACAGCGAACTCTTGCCTCACTGCATGGTGAAGGAATGTGGATATTTTCCATGACTGTTTCCCCCGATCACCGAGAAGACAGATGCTTCAAAGATATGCACAGTATGTAAAGCAAAAGGGAAATGTAAGGAAACTGGATGCTATTGTTTACAATGTGATATACTACTGTGTGTGGTTCCCCATTTTGAACTCTACCACACTAAAGTCAGTTTTTGAATTCATGTGATTGTAAATACAGGAAGTTGATCTGACAAGTGATCTTATTCCGGATATAGTTTAGGTAAATAAACAGTACTTGCACTAAAGTGGTTGACATAAATATACGCCGAATGTTATCTCGCACTGAGTGCTGACCTCAATCAGCGCAATTACCATTGCCACGCGCAGGCAACCAAATGAACCACTGTCATAAACTGGTTAAGAAGCTTGCTCCCTAACCATATGGTCTAGGGCTCAGTCCTACTGTGCAGCACTTTGGGCAAGTGACCCCCTACTGAAGCCGCAAGCCAACCAAAGCCTTGAGAGTAGATCTGCAAGACAGAAGCTGAAAAAAGCCATCGTGTGTGTGCCTATGTCTTAACATCACATGGTGATTGTAAATTAGCTTGTTTCCTGTCTTCCATGAAAGATGAGCCAGACCATGGATATATTACACTGTTTGGAAACAGGTGTCAAGATGGACAACTGGCCATAGAATATCTGCCTCAACAAATTTCATCAGACTCATGAATGCTAAGAAAAGTGGACATTAAATGATTAGGATGATGAGGATGAGGATGATGATACAGCTTATGCATAAATAGTGATGGTAGTTTTATACAATCTTAACTCTAGACCAGTTTCATGCAACATATAACAGTTTCACTTTGAAGACAGTATTTCTCATTTCACCAAAAACAAATCTAGTTATTACACTTTTACACAACCCAGAGAGGGTGACATTGCTCTCAGCAGCTAAAGAGTTTAGTGCATGGCTGGCAGCAGTTGCACAATTCCAGGAAAAAAACCTCCAGAGCACTTTTGGAATTTTCTACTAGTGGTGTTTCGCTCACTCAAAAGGAATTCAAATATTGAAGGGTTTTTTTGGAGGGGGCGGGATTTTGGATCAAAGATTATCAACTGTACTGGCCTTGTCAATCAATAAAAATTGATATATATTTTTTGCATTAGGGAAAGAATTAAGTTAAATATTATGATCAGATGAATATTTACTTGAAAGAAATGTTAAGAATAAGAGAATTGCTTAAGTGGCTAATCATCAAACACTATCTGTTAACAGCAACGGTGGTGGTGGTGGTGGCAGCAGCAGTCATAATGTTGGTAGCAGTGGCAGTGGCAGTAGTGGTGGTGGCTATGGTGCAACAGAGGTGATGACACTACAAGAAAGAGAGAATATTTACAAAAGGACTAGAAAATTATCCATGAAAGCTACTCTACACCAAATGTAATGCAAAACTCAAAGAATTAGTTAACACATCTAAGTAACATACAGCAGACACCACCGTTGAAATATTACCTGGCTTCTTTCAGAAACCAGGTAATGTGAAATACAACAGCCAGAAAATTTAAAGTTCAGGGATAAACAAATGTGGAAACAAAATCTACATCATAATCTTGATTCTTATCATTCTTGTTTGCAATAAAAACTACACGAATAACCAGAACTGAAGCCCTTATATCTGAAAGATAATACTCAGAAAGGATGTGAAATACAATTGAATCTGGGAAGTGTAATATTCTAAACAGAGGTAAAAGACTAATTGGTAATGTGAAAAATCCTTATAATACTCAGAAAGGATGTGAAATACAATTGAATCTGGGAA
>NC_068982.1:55663069-55664230 GCF_001194135.2 Octopus bimaculoides | reverse complement strand
TAAACAGAGGTAAAAGACTAATTGGTAATGTGAAAAATCCTTATAATACTCAGAAAGGATGTGAAATACAATTGAATCTGGGAAGTGTAATATTCTAAACAGAGGTAAAAGACTAATTGGTAATGTGAAAAATCCTTAATTTAAAAAAATGACTAAATGAAGTACACACATTTAATACCAGAAGCATACACAGACATCAAAAGACGGATAAATATGTATATAGTGTGTATATGTGTGTGTATAAACATATTTGTGTAGAAGGGTATCTACCTATAGTGTGTGTGTGGGTGGGGTGTATGTTGATATCAAACAGTGAGAATCAGTACTCAACACCACATTGGTAGATAAATATTCTTTACTTATGGGTTAACCAAGCTACCATTGGTTTCATGTCAAGAGAGTTATATCTCTTAGCAATTATCAAACCTTTTTGCATGGGACATTGGTGTTCATCCCCATCTTAGATGAAAACAGTAAGGTGTGTTCATCCAAGATGAAGATGAACGCCAAAACATTTTCATCCAAATGGAGATGAACACCAATATCCCATGCAAAAGTTTTTGATAATTGCTAAGAGATATACCTCTCTCAATATGAAACTAATGGTAGCTTGGTTAACCCATAAGTAAAGTATACTTGCTTGCTTCATGCTCTTGCTTGACAGAGCTGGGGTCATCCTAGATTAGTGGTTCCAGAGATGTCATTATGCATAGAATCAACCAGGTCCACCAGTGCTCTCCATCACTGGCAGTCCCATGCCAACTCCTCTGCATTTTCCAAGGTAACATCGAGCCTCTGGAGATCTTCCTTAATCATGTCCAGCCATGAGGTCACTTCCATGTCATAGCTGCTGCGTCAAATGAGAGTAAAGCCCTGGTAGGATGATCTAATGGAAGACGTAGGGCATGTCATTATCAACACATGTGACTACGAGGTGGGAGGGTGTGGCTGATATGTGTGTGCGTGCAGTTCTTTGTTTTTTTTCCATATTTTTGATCTCCATATTTTTCCATGTAGATTGAAAAAAAAATTTGAAAAAAGTTAAAAATTTTAAATTTGTCAGGGAATTTAAAATTTTGAAAACATTCAGCAGGAAATATGCAACTTTTACTCTCTCTCTCTCTCTCTCTCTCTCTCTCTCTCTCTCTCTCTCTCTCTCTC
>NC_068982.1:55661264-55661939 GCF_001194135.2 Octopus bimaculoides | reverse complement strand
CAGATATTTTTAAACAAGACAATGGATGTCCTATCTGAAATAGAATAAATGATCACCTGGTACTTGTGCCGGTGGCACGTGAAAAGACATTCGAGCGAGGTCGTTGCCAGTGCCGCTGGACTGGCTCCTGTGCAGGTAGCATGTAAAATACACCATTTTGAGCGTGGCCATTGCCAATACTGCCTGACTGGCCTTCGTGCTGGTGGCACGTAAAAGCACCCACTACACTCTCGGAGTGGTTGGCATTAGGAAGGGCATCCAGCCGTAGAAACTCTGCCAGATCAGATTGGAGACTGGTGTAGCCATCCGGCTCACCAGTCCTCAGTCAAATCATCCAGCCCATGCTAGCATGGAAAGCGGACGTTAAACGATGATGATGATGATGATGATGACCAATAAAGCTGGATTGAGCTATCAGAAGTTTACAGTATGCTGTCTTGTAACACTGGGCTCTAATGAAGAAACTGTTTGCATTGGTTGTTGATTTATCACCTGAAGATTTCTATTTGTTTTAGAATGAATCTTGAAGTAATGGAAAAGCATTCAACTTAACTGTGATCTAATATACTCATTCTGCTTAAAGTATTGCACCCTCTTTACTTAGTTCAGAATATTAGTTGCAAATGTACTATAATATATATAATATTGTGTGGTGGTGGTGGTGGTGGTAGTGGA
>NC_068982.1:55653353-55660654 GCF_001194135.2 Octopus bimaculoides | reverse complement strand
TATACACACACACAAACATACATACATACACACACATACATACATATATAATCACACAAATACATATAAAACTTGGTTTTGTAATTAAAAAAACAAATGAAAAGAACCTACTCATTTTCTCAGTCACGTTAAAGAATGCTATTCTCATATGTGGTAAGATGCTACCAGTAAATTCAAGATTCTTCAAAGATATCACTTTATCTTCAGAATCTGTATATTCTACGGTATATATAATGGTCTTCCTGCTTTCATTATTCTATGACATTCCTTTCAAGTTTACCTGATATCACATTAGCAAAGCAATCTTACTTTTTTTAAGTCTTTACTCTAGATTTTCACAAAACGAAAGTGTAGACAGGTAGAATTATAAAGCAATTACACAAATAAATAAATGTCTAAATAATTAATTAAATTTTATTTATATATTTGTATTTTACGTATGGGTTGTATAGAAGGCTATTTTTATCACCTGTTTAAGCATATTACTGCTTCTTCCTGAACGTTTTTGTACTTTCGATGAGTTAATAGTCTACAGCATGTCTGTGTAGTAAGAAGTTTGCTTCCCAACCACATTGTTCTTGGTTCTGTCCCACTAGGTGGCACCTTGGGTAAGTGTCTTGTTTTTTTATAGCCCCCCCAGGCCAACCAAAGCCTTGTCAGTGAATTTGGTAGCTGGAAACCAAAAGAAGCCTATTGTGTGTGTGTGTATGTCTGTGTGTCTGTCTGTCCTCACCACTGCCACTCAACAAATGGTGTTGGTTTCTGTATGTCCAATAACTTACCAATTTGGCAAAAGAGACCACTAGAATAAGTACCAGACTTTAAAATAAGTACTGAGTTCCATTATTATCATCATCAACATTAATGTCCATTTTCCATGCTGGCATGGGTGGACAGCTTAACAAGAACTGACAAGGCCAGAGGACACACCAGGTTCCATAGCCTGTTTAGTCTTGGTTTCTACAGTTGGGTGCCCTTCCTCATGCCAACCACTTTGCAGAGTGTACTAGGTGCTTTTTACGTGGCACTAGCACCAGTGATTTCATGTGACACCATCACCAATGCTTTTTACATGGCACCAGCACCCACACCAATGTTTTTTATGTCGTACCTTGATTTTAGCATCTTATTTCTGTTGGGGTGGGCAGGTCTCAACTCAACTAAATTCTTCAAGCCCGTTCCCTAGCATAGCCATAATCCAATGACTGAAACAAGTAAAATATAAAAGAGATAAGATGTTTTGCATGTTTGTAGTATAGAAGGCTACTGCTATCATTTTGTCATATTACCTAGAATCCCTTCCTAATCCCATTTTTGTCATATTACCTAGAATCCCTTCCTAAACATTTTTTGTATTTTAGATGTGTTAATATCTTATATGTGTTTAAGGTAGAAAGCTAGCAAAATTGTTAGTACACCGGGCAAAATGCTTAGCAGCATTTCACTCGTCTTTACGTTCAGAGTTCAAATTTGACTTTTATCATTTCAGAGTCGATAAAATAATTACCAGTTGAGCACTGAGGTCATTGTAACCAACTTACTCCCCCTCCCTGAAATATTGGCCTTGTGCCACAATTTGAAACCAATATCCAACATGTGTTAGAACTGAAAGGAAAGACCGTATCTTAAATACAGAATAATGACAGATGTCTTGGAAATATCACTTGACTGAAACCACCATACATCAAAACAGTTGTACTTTAACACTCCTGAAATGTGATCCTGGAATATAAACCTGTATTTTTGGCAGTATGTTATTGCAGTGCAACTTACAGGTAGTTTGTCCATTCTACTTGGTATGCTTGAAAAATACATGTTGTTGGTGTTATTGTTTCTTGTTACTGACGATGATGATGATGTGTTGTGGTGGCGGCGCTAGTGCTGCTGCTAGTAGTGGTAGTGGTGTTGGAGGAAGGGGAGGGGAGGGGGAAGACGGGAGGAGGAGACACGCATATCTGTTTGAATAGATCTATGTAGGAGAAGTAACTAGTGGATTATTCAGATAGCAACAGTTTATAAATCATGATCCTTTGACATGTTATGCAATACTTCAGGCTTGTCTGAACTCATGCTGCACATTCTATCATTCTCTTATTAACCACTCATCAATTCCCAGTTTCTGCATTGCCCACCAGATAAGGGATTGGGGGACCCTGTCAAAAGTTTTTTGATAAGTTATCAGGTGGCTGTCTGGCTTCCTGAAGTTAGTGTTGCAGATTAATAGGTTGCATGCATCACAGAACTCAAGTAGCCTAGTTCCCTCTTCACTTCAGGAACCAATTCCATGGCCCCTGTGAACACCATGTAAGATACTGGAATGCCGTCCTACATGCCCATTAATATCTCCGGCCGCAAAGATGAGGTCATTGCCACTTGTCTTTGAGGTGGCCTGTAGAAGGGTATCATAAAAGTGGTCCTTCAGATCGTTTGGTAGGCCCCTTGAGAAAATGCATAAAGTATTGTAAATTTGAAATTTGGATAAAAGAAGCCTTTAAAAGTTAATGGGGTGGTTTATAAAACAACTGGAATTTATTTTAGTCTTATGCCATTTTGGGCACATAGCTCTTATCATGAAATAAGGGGATTAAGCCATAGCTGTTGATATAAGTATCAAATCCATTTTGGTTGGGGCTGACCTATGTACATACATATATATTTCATCATCATCATTCTTAGGTCTACTTATCACTGCTAGCATAAGCTGTCACAGTCCATGTCATCTTAAACGCAAGACAAAAAATACACCCTAGTATAGATTATATCTTACAGTGTGAACTCAATGCATTTTATTATGCCACCAACACTTGAAAAGTTGTACAATGTTAGTTGACCTAAAGGATCCCCTCTACCCCTGAATCAGTTCATATTCAGACTGCCCTCCTAAACAGGTAACCCACAAATTTCATTTTAGCCTGTTTTCTGTAACTGAATGCCTTTCTATAACCTTTCTTATCACGAATCACTTTACAGAGTATTCTGGATGCATTTTATCATGCCTTTGGCAGTGGAAAGGTTGCCCATATGAGGAACACTAAAGAAGAGTCCCCTCTATCTGTATCATTTCTTCAGAGTTACTTAGATATGCAGCCTGTGATGTGGCTTGTTGAGTCCACATAAGCATGTACACACATGCACGCATATGCGCATGCACACACACACATACACACACAAATATATATATCATCATTATCAATTTAACATCCATTTTCCATGATAGCATGGTTTGGATGGCTTGACAAGAATTGGCAAGGCCAGGGGCTACACCAAGTTCCATAGTCTGTTTTAGCTTGGTTTCTACAGCTGGACACCATTCCTAACACCAATCACTTTATAGTATACTGGATGCTTTTTATATGGCACCATCACCAGTATTCTTTATGTGGCACCAGTATCATCAGTGTTTTTTATGTGGCACCAGCATCCATACCAATGCTTTTTATATATAGACTTTATTAATACCACTTTACCAACATCCAGATATATTTTCTATCATATTAAAGTCTGGGTGGATAACAATATGAATACATACAAATTATATATACGTATACACTTTGATAAGTATATACTGTAAGGTCAGGTGGTTGTCCAGTACTGAAGATGGGAAATTATTCAGAAACCATTGGTCTGCTGGTACTGCTAATGGCTAGAAGGGTGTAGTAAGCCCCCTTACTTACAGTATGTCTCGGACACAGATCATGTGTCCATGATAACCAGCTGGAAAAGATGTTTTCCTGGGGTTAAAAAGTAGTAACATAGTCCTATGCAGGACTGCCATGTTATGTTGGCAAATAAACCTATCTACAGTATATATGTCTATAAAGTGAGTGTAAAATTTTTTTTTTGATTTGATGATGTACCAGTCTCCGTATTCTTTATAATTGTTTGAAATAATATAAAGACACAAGGGAGGAAGACAGACAGATAGACAGATTTTGTATCAGATGTCTTTTACTCTTACTTTACACTGCTTCTCCCAAGTGACCTTTTCCCTTTTATTTCTCCCACTAGCCCATTCTCTTTAATCTCCTTTCATTTCTGTTGTATATAACCAATTCTTCTAAATAGGCCCACTTCTTCAGTTTTACTTCACTTTGATTTTTCTCTGTAGTTCACTTGACTTTCTATCAAGTGATTGATTTCCCACTTCTATGCTGTTTCTTTTTGTTCTATGTTTTTCTTCATACATTTTGGCCTCTCACTTTCTCTTTTTCTCTCTCTTGCTCTCTCACACACACAAACACATTTTATTTTATTTTATTTGTATTTCATTTGTTTATCAGTTATCAGACTTAAACATAGTTTGATCAGTTGACATAAGTAACACTCAACTCAATGGTTTTGGTTTTTATAGTTCTTCAGTTGTAAACACCAATTTCTACTTAACAACCAAGTAATCTACTCAATTAAGTTTATAAGAGAAATCTATTGATTAAATACCATGATAATAAATTTTGATGATATTTAATGCCAAATGTCTCTATATATAACATTAAGTATCTTCAGATAATTTATAAGAAATATACATCCATTCTTTCATAAAAGGTTGTGATTGTTCCATAATTAAGCAACAGGTGTGGATATACATACTCTGTTCAGTAACTCTTTCATAAGCTTTTCCATTCTTTACATACACTTATAATTGGTTACTCTTCAAATATAATTTATCCTCAAGAGTGTTTATCTATAGCACAATCTTATATTTTGTGGCTGATTTTAAGCAACTCTCCACTCGATTGAAGAAAATACTCATGCATACTTACGCAAATTGAAGAAAATACTCTTGCATACTTATGCAAGGTAAATCATTCATCCATTACAGTAATATTAGCAATGCTTCTCAATGAAACGTCTTGTAATTAGGCCTTTTCTCAATCATATTTATAGAATTGCTTGTAGACAAAGTTATAAGGATATTTGCCAAGATGCCAAATATGCAATGGCTTAACTGTGGTGCATCTTGAAAAAGTTACTGAACCCTTCATGGTTCAGTTAATCTAACTGAAAAATAGTTATCATGTGAAGACATAGTGAACTAAAATCAGACTATGGGAGAACAGGATTCAAAATTTCCCAAAGGATAACCATGTGATAAACTGGTGGTTAATCCAAGTATTAAGTGTTTCTCATGCACTTAATACATGTGTAACAATAAGTATATTTTTGTACATGTATCACCAACATATGGATTTGGTTGAGTTGATGTCAATAGCAGTGGTATATGGTGGTTGTTGTCATTGGGTGTGCTGCCAGACTGACCATACTATGGCTAACATTAGTATTACTCAAATTAGGCATACAAACTGTGTATTTCTATTCAAAATGTAAATAATGTAAACTTAATTCAATTGGGATACAGATTTATGGCACTAAAGTAAACTGAATTAATAATACCCTATAAATTGTAAGCATTCTAAAATAAGCCATAATTTTCTTATGTGCACATACTGAAAAATAAAAAACCATATAATTTTACTTACTTAAATTACTTATATGTAAGTTCTATTCATCTTGGAGACATAATGTGGAGGCGCAATGGCCCAGTGGTTAGGGCAGTGGACTCGCGGTTTCGATTCCCAGACCGGGCGTTGTAAGTGTTTATTGAGCAAAAACACCTAAAGCTCCACGAGGTTCTGGCAGGGGATAGTGGCAAACCCTGCTGTACTCTTTCACCACAACTTTCTCTCACTCTTACTTCCTGTTTCTGTTGTACCTGTAATTCAAAGGGTCAGCCTTGTCACACTGTGTCACGCTGAATCTCCCCTGAGAACTACGTTAAGGGTACACGTGTCTGTGGAGTGCTCAGCCACTTGCACATTAATTTCACGAGCAGGCTGTTCCGTTGATTGGATCAACTGGAACCCTCAACGTCGTAAGCGACGGAGTGCCAACAACAACAAGGAGACATAAAATGTTCTATAACCTCATTGTACAATGAACCACTTTATTATTAGTTTTGAAAACAATTAAAATCAAAGTTATATGATGATATTGTAAGAAAAAAATTTGTAAACAAATTAGTTTTAGTTTAAGAATTTTAAATTAATTTAAATGTACAACTTCTCCCCGCAAAAACGAACATGTAACTATGCTGTCAAAGCTAGCGCACACTCTTCACCATCAACTTTTTGTCATTCTCCTACAATACGTCCAGTACCATAGAGTACAGAGCTACTTCACACTGCTTGCAGGATGGGTCTTCTGCTTTGTCCCATATTTTAAGGTTGTTAGGGGTTGACAAGAGGTTAGTGATACTGCAAAGGAGGAAGGACAATCTTCCCTGGTCAGTGCTCTACAGGTCCTTCCAGGACATTGGATGCTTGAGTGCTTGGTCCCACTAAATCCATTGACCTTGGTGGGCAAGCCCTACTGCAATCATCTTCTGTTGAATCACATATTTTTTGCACTATAAGCTCTCACTTCTGATATTGATGTTTTTCCACCTCTTGGATCTGTAATTTCCAAGTCCTTACCATCCTTGACAGACTAACCTAACAATCTCCTGGTATTTTCAGAATGTCCCTGCTTCTTTTACAACTTCCTGGGGTTTCCATTTTTTGCCACATTTTATGGTCTGGTTGGTGTGTTTGACTTTCTCATCATCATCATCAGATAGAAGCAATGTGGTCATTGCTCTTGCCTTTGTAGCTTAGAACTCCTCCACCACTGATAAAATTGGTAGGTGGAGTTTAGAGGTGTATACACACACACACATATGATGGACTCTCCCATTGAAGGATGACATATGAGTGTTCAGCATTTGCCAAATGATTTACACAAATAATTCGTTTATAGTGATCGAATGTTTATTCTGTACATTAGCTCACTCCCACCCATCAAAGCAACGTTGCCCAAACAGGTGCTGAAGTGACCACTGAAAAATGTGAGAGGAAGTGTTTTGCTCGAGAACACAACACACGACCTGGTCTAGGAAATGAAACCATGCTCTTGCAATTGTGCATGCAGCATCCTGACCACTAGGTCATACATATATATATATATACAGAGTCACCATATTCTATTCCATATCAGCTAACTCTGATGAGTGTAAGGTTATATAATTGGATTGTTACCTAACGCTCCATTGCATTCCTTGTGCAAAACTAATTGGTAAGATCAGCCGTGTTGGATATATAATACTGTCTATTTTGGATAATATATATATATATATATATATTATTTATTTATTTATTTATATATGTATATACAGTGACTTCAAAGCAGTCTAAAACTTCAAAGTTTCGGCCAGCTTCAAAGTCACTACCAATACTATTCTTGTTAAAGAATTATATATATATATATAC
>NC_068982.1:55644666-55652669 GCF_001194135.2 Octopus bimaculoides | reverse complement strand
ATATATATATATATATATATATATATATACATATATATACGCGCGCGCGCATGCATGCATGCACACACGTGCACATGCACACACACATACACACACAACAGGTGTCTTTCAGCTGCCTTCTACCAAATCTATCTAGAAGGCTTTGGTTGTCTAGGACTATAGAATACATTTGCCCAAGGTGCTGTACAGTGGACTGAAGACCACATGGTTGAGAAGCAACCTTCTTAAACACACATCCACATCTGCACCTATTGATATTCAACTGATATTCTTCTGAGAATATCGGTAGGACACATCTTTTAAATTGTAGAGTGGAAATATCTGAAAGAATAAGATACAGGCCATGAATTCATATTGGTAACAGGTGTTGCTTCTTTTTATATCTCTCAACAGGATATCTACTAATTCTATTTGCTTCAGTTAACCTACACATGAAGAACAGATAACAGGCCTTCTAGGAGACTTATATCCCATCTGTTTAACGCAACAAAAAACAATTACACATCAGTCAAATAACCTGCTACAATTTGAGCCAACAAATATTCAAGTCTATGTAGTCATTCAATTTACCAGAATTAGTAGCCAAGTCACCTTCAAATCACAATAAAGTCCCAGAAAATAAAGACTTCAGCATTATCATCATCATCATTTAATACCTTCCTTCCATGCTGGCATGGGTTGGGTGGTTTGACAGGACCTGGCCGGGCAGAAGACTGTATCATACTTCTGTGTTTGTTTTGGCATGGCTTTACAGCTGGATGCCCTTCCTAACACCAACCACCCTGCAGAGTGGACTGAGTGCTTTCTACATGGCACCAGTACAGGCAAGGTGAGTTTCGACATGGTTTTTAGAGCTGGATGCCCTTCCAAATGCCAACCACTTTACAGTGTGGACCAGATGCTTTTTAAGCAGCACCAGCACTGGCAGGGTCACCAAGTAACTTTGCAAACAAGGAATCTTTGAGAGGAGAGGGGGCATTGGAGGAAGTGATCTTGTCTCAGATGATGAACAGTTAGAGTGTGACAGAGAGACACAGTGACAGAAACAGATGTCTTGCTGTAGAGGAGTTACATGGTTACTCATCCAGAGAGAGAGAGAGGGAAAGAAAGAAAGAGAGAGGGAACAGGTGTCAATACTCTATACATAGGAAAACAGAAGATACATTTGATTGGAATATGTTTGGTTAAAGTTCTGATTAACCGAGGCTATGAGTATTATCCAACCATCTTGCTTGTGGTCTACTCTTTGGTCTCTTGCCAATTGGCTCAGCTTGAAGAATTTGCTTTAATTCTTTTCCTCTAATATTCTAACCACATATCCACTGTACCAGAGCTGTAATCTCTCATTACATAACCTACAAAATTACTTTCCTTTTAACTCTTTACAAATCACATTATTTTGTCAAAAGTAATGTTTATTTACTCACATTGTTTTGAATTAATCAAGCCTTATCTTGTAGCTTTTAGATTTTGATGAGGTAGCTATTAATTTTTTAGAATGATATTTTAGGGCTGTGAGAAACCAGATCTGACCAGTTTGAACATAAAATAAGTTGGATATTTTGGCAAGATATGGCCAGATATGCTAAAGAGTTAAAATTATTTAAAGCAGCTCTAATAATATAAACATTATCGAGGTCACATTTTAAGCAGTTCTGATACTGTAAACATCAATGTCACATTCTTACTGTATAAGTTTTTTGTTTATGCACTCACTTGCTGCAAGATAGCATCAGAGGAAAAAGTCCCTTTAAGATGCTGAGTGTTAAAAAACATTGGATACTTTAAACCAAGTGAAACAACTCACCCCAAAGGTGAATGAGAATGATGGGTATCAATATTTTGCTGTACTTGCAGCTCATTGGCTGTGTGCACTTGAGTCACTTTCTCTTCAAACCTCTTTTTTTTCATGGCATCATCCCTGACTTAATAGTTGCTTATAGGCAATTCTTTTGATTAAATATCAAATTTTTTATTCCTACTTAAATGTGGATATTCTGTTAGAACAAACTATACTGTGGTAGTGAAAAAAAAATGTGGAAAACTCTCATATTGGCTTCTGGTGTAAAATGTATTCTTGTTTATATTGCTAGTGGGGAAATAAGTCTCCACCACCTCCAGTGCCCAGACCACCAGAACCATATAGTTGGGAAGCAAGCTTCTTATCACACAGTTATGCCTAATGAAAATTAAGCAACTGTGTGGAAAACTCACAATGAATCATTAGTTTGATAATATGCTGATTCATCTGAAGTTGTGAACATAGTTGCCATCAGTCGGTTCATGCAACCTAATTAGTTAGAAATATAACCAACGCTACCTCTACCTGGAATGTTATTTTTAGCATTTCTGTTACCCAATTACAGAGTTCTTTGACCTTCTCATTTTTCATCTGTTAAGTTTCATCTGTTAAAGGCTGCACAGTAATGTCATCTCAAAATAGATTCCATTTAACTCATTTACCTGCCTTGTTTACCCCTGAAGATATGTCTCTATGTTGTGTTTTGTTGTCAGAAATACTCTGTATTTTATATAGTCATTCCACTGTCTTTTCAAATAGTTGTTTCATGTATCTGATCCAACAGATTAAAACCATTCTTATTTTTTATTTCTTTACTGCCTACAAGAGGCTACATACAGAGGGGACAAACAAGGACAGACAAGTAGATTAAGTCGATTATATCGACCCCAGTGCATAACTGGTACTTATTTAATCGACCCCGAAAGGATGAAAGGCAAAGTCAACCTCTGCGGAATTTGAACTCAGAATGTAGTGGTAGACGAAATACCGCTAAGCATTTCTCCCAGCGTGCTAACGTTTCTGCCGGCTCACCGCCTAGATTGAAATCATTCTACTCATCATCTAAACAAATTTGAAAAATTGAAAAATAAATTAGTTTCTTCAGAATATCTATTTGACTTTTGTCTTTTTCTTTTATCTTTTACGTATTTCAGTCGTTGGATTACAGCCATACTGGGGCACTACGTTGAAGGATTCAGTCAAAAAAAATTGACTTATTTTTAAGCCTGACACTTATTCTGTCAGTATCTTTCACCAAACTGCTAAGTTATAGGGACATGAAGAAACAGACATCAGTTGTCAGGCAATGGTGGGAGACAAACCTAAAGACAAAGACATGCACACACATGCACACACACACACACACACACACACACACACACACACACACACACAGAAGAAGACATGGGATGAGGTGATGAAGCATGATCTTTGAATGTTGGGCCTCATGGAGGCAATGACTAGTGACCAAGACCTTTGGCGATATGGCTCATTTAAGAAGACCCATCAAACCAAGTGAAATCGTAGTTGTGGCCGATGGTAGCATCACACAATTGGCACTCATGCCGGTAGCACATAAAAAGCATCTTTTGAGCATTGGGCCTCACGAAGACAATGTGGCTGATGCTAGTGTTACATAACTAGCACCTATGCTGGTGGCACACATGTAGCATCTTTTGAGCGTTGGGCCTCATGGAGGCAATGACAAATGACTGAGACCTTTGGCTATATGCTGTGCTTGAGTAGAAGCCCCATCAAACCAAGTGAAATCATAGTCGTGGCAGATACTGGTGTTACGCAACTGGCACCCATGCCAGTAGCACATAAATGCACCCATTACACTCTTGGAGTGGTTGACATTAGGAAGGGCATCCAGCCATAGAAACCTTGCCAAATCAGACTGGAGTCTGGTGCATCCCCCTCAGCTCAACAGCTCTGATCAAACCGTCTAACCCATGTCAGCATGGACAACAGATGTTAAATGATGACAATAATGATGATAATGATGATGACAATGATGATGATGATGACAATGACGACGATGATGATGATGATGAAGTGTGTGTGTGTGTATAAACCATAAAGGTTAGGAGATATGAGAGGTGAATATATTTATTTAACTATTTAATATCCTTAGGATTACACCCATTTCACAGCCTTCTTTATGTATTAATAATTTCAGTGTATAATAAATTATATTTACATGTCTGCATTAATGTGCATACTACACATTATACAATACAATTGTATATAAACAAACAGAAGAAACTCTACTAAGCATTTTGCCTGGCATGCTAATAATTCTCCCAGCTCACTGCTTTATTAGTAATGTTTAGCAGTTCAAAAATGTGAGTAGTGAAATGCAGAATTAGGTCAGCTGATCATGAGAATCAAATATTGATCACTTTGCTAAAAACTGCAAGTGGTATGGGTTATTTACCTTGGGTTGTTTAAATAAAATATTAGTAATATGTAGTAGATAGGAGGATCCATTGGATGGGCCATATTATCGATTTTTTTTCAACGATATAAGTATGTCACGAGGTTTCCAGACTCGCATGTTCTACTCACGTGTCAAAAAAGTAAAAAAGTGATATTGTCTGCAAAAATTAGAAATCGGACACACAAAAATCAATATTCAAAATTAATCAAACATAAACAATGAAATGGGTTATTTCCCTTGAGTGTTTAAAAAAAATACTGTGCAGGTGGTATGGGTTATTTCCCTTGGATGTTTAAAAAAAAATTAGTTATATGAGGTACATATAAAGGTCCTTTCCAGGCATAATAATCCATTCCAGACATAATAATCCATAAATGCAAGGCCTGAAATTTTGGAGGAAGGAATGTGTCAATTACATTGACCCAGTGTGTAACTGGTACTTAATTTATCAACCCTGAATGGATGAACAAAGTCGACCCCAGCAGCATGAAGACAGACAAAATACCGCTAAGCGTTTCATTTGGTGTGCTAACAATTCTACCTGCTCACCACCTTAATAATAATAATAATAATAATAATGATAATAATAATAATAATAATAATAATAGTAATAATAATAGTAGTAATAATAATAATAATAATAATAATAATAATAATAATAATAATAATAATAATGATGATAATAAAGTTAAGTGTTTAGATGTATCCATTCCAAATTTCAATATCATTAGCTGTGGAAAGCAGTTTTATACACCAGTTTAGTTTTTGTGAAGGAATATCATGTTTGAAATTCTTTTCTGTTGGGATATCTCAAGTTTATTGAAGTAATGTCACTTGCAGAAAATACCATGTTCTTTTGGGGTTTTTTCGGTTAATTAACATCAGCACTGGAATAACCAAGAATTTTAATTTTACAGTAATAGGGTGAAAAGGAAATGCCAAGTAAACTGTGAAAAAAATACATATCTACCTCATTGTTCTGAGGTGGGATTGTATGTTGTTGGGTGGCTTTCTAGCAGCAGGGATTAAATGGTTTTTGTTGAATTTTACATTCACATTTTGTATGAGCAGCTATTTTTCTAACTAGATGGTTATTCTATGGAAAAAAAAATGAAATAATTGTCTGTTTACTTCAGTTCTCCAATCTTCAAACTGAGATATTGTCGTGAAGCACTAAGAGGTTACTTGATCTGCTAGAAATATCGACCAAATCTCCTTCAAATTACAATTTACCTTTTTTTTTTGTTGTTTTGTTTTGAAAAGGGAACATTGATTTGATGTAGCCTAAATGCACTAAATAAACAGAATGGATTTGTCATAGCTGGAATGCTTTGATACACAGACATTAGACTTCCTCAAATGCTCGGGGGATCACTAGAAGTCGTAGATAGCTTATGTTACCAAGGTGACCAAGTTAGCAGTGGAGGAGGAAGTCCTGAAAGAGTAGTTACTAGAATAAGAATGGGTTGAGCAAAGTTCAGAGAGCTTCTACTTTTGTTGGTAACTAAGGGCTTTGCTCTCAGAGTGAAAGGCAGATTATATGACACCTGTGTATGTACAGCTATGCTACATGACAATGAAACATGGCTTATGATTACAGAGGATTTGAAAAGGCTTAAAAGAAATGAAACCAGCATGCTCTGTTGGATGGGTAATATCAGTGTGCACATACAACAGAGTGTAAATGATTTAAGAGGAAATCTGGGTATAAGAAGCATCAGATGTTGTGCACAAGAGAGATGACTGTGCTTGTTTGGTCATGCAATGCCTACAGATGAGGACAGCTGTGTAAAGAAGTGCTGAGCTCTAATTGTAGAGGGTATCTGTGAAAGAGTCAGACCCAGGAAGACAGGAAACGAAATGATCTTCAGATGCTGGGCCTCAGTGAGGAAATGACAAGAACCCAGGAGTTGTGGAAATTTGCTGTACTTGAGAAGATATGACAAGCTAAGTAAAATCGCAGCCATCCATACATACAGATATATCTTTTGCAGGTGCCAGTGTCATGTAAAATGCACTCATGCTGGGGTCACATAAAATGCACTTGAGCCAGTGCTATGTAGATGCAACCATGCCAGTGGTACATAAAAGGCACCCAACACACTTTGTAAAGTGGTTGGCATTAAGAAGGGCATCCATGCCCAAACACACAATTGGGGTCTGGACAGCTATCCAGCTGGCCAACTCCTATGATGAAGATAAGGAGATGTACACGTACACACGCGCGCGCGCGCAGATATACGTGTCACACAGTGGGAAGAAACCCAAAACTATGTGGTTGGGAAGCAAGCTTCTTACCACACAACCAAGCCTGTTAATTTTGTATTCCAAGCTTTAGGCTTCTCAGAGTAAAAGGGAGCCCCATTCTCTGACGTCCCACAAGCTTGGTTCATACATAAATGTGGATCTGTGTATGTAATTTATCTTTTATATTTTACTTGTTTCAGTCATTAGACTGCGGCCATGCTGCAGGACTGCCTCAAAAAACACCATGTTGAAGCAGTAGAACACGAAGAGACTGGTGCTTTAAACATGCACCTTAGACCGTTTATCATTGTTGTTGGAGACGATCGTTAAAGTACAACTATATTAAATTCTATAAGATGTTTCAAATATTCTTAAAATGTTTTACAAAATTAAAATAACGAGTGCTTATCAATCAAGTACTTATTTATAGATTTCTGATGTTTGATGGTTACTGGTATTTATATTGAACAGAAATAAAGATGGATAGAAATTAAGATTGTGACAGTTGTCTCCCTTACATTATTTCATTACCAGACTCGTTTTAATATTGTGGTGTTAATATCTTCTAGAAGGAGTAGTTTACCTTTATAATAATAACAGTTCACAGCAAACTTCCATAATGCGGAGGAGAGAAAAATCAATGAATATAGGGGCTTGGCCAGCCGCCGTCCAGGCATCGGGTAAGGTATTCTTGGACCCCCCGTACTATCGATATTCTCGGCAAAATAGGAAAAACGGTAGCCTGTCAGAGAAATGAGCCCCGCGAGGTGGAGTGGCTGCTGCAGCGAGTGCCGCTGAACATTCACCAGAGCAACGCCATCGCGGCCATTACTGCGGGGCGTGTCTGAGCTCACTATTTGTTCTAGGGTACGTGACCCATCGCCTCCTCCCGCTTCATCTTACCCACTCACACCTTGTTTTTCTTTTCTTTCTTTTCGTGTCGTGTAACTGGCACGTAAAAAGCGCCTTTCGAACGTTGGGCGATATGCTGTGCGTAAGAAGATCCTTCAAGTCAAGTAAAATCGTAGTCGTGACTGATGCCAGTGTTACATACCTGGCACCCATGTCGGTAGCACGTAAAAAGCACCCTTCGAATTTTGGGCCGCACGGAGGCAGTGATAAGTGACCAAGACCTTTGACAATATACCGTGTTTGATAAGACTTGTCAAGCCTAGTGAGATCGTAGTTGTGGCCGGTGCTGGTGTTACATAACTGGCACCTATGCCGATGGCACTTAAAAAGCACCCACTACACTCTTGGACTGGTTGGCATTAGGAAGGGCATCCTGCTGTAGAAACCATGCCAAATCAGATTGGAACCTAGTGCAGCTCCCCAGCTTACAAGTTTTCAATCAAACCATCCAACCCATGCCAGCATGGAAAATGGACGTTAAATGATGATGATGATGATGATCTCTCTTCTTTCCTGTTTCTTTGTATTTGAATGTTCTTATTAAGTTAGAAATAGATATAGTGACGAGGTGGCAGAACCGTTACAGCACCATATATATAT
>NC_068982.1:55642612-55644160 GCF_001194135.2 Octopus bimaculoides | reverse complement strand
TCTCTCTCTCTCTCTCTCTCGCTCTCTCCCCACTGCACTATTCAGTTGTTTACATTAATATATATCCCTACAATCAAGACAAAACATTGCTTCCTGTGACTTTTGGCTGTTTCTCAAGCTGAAGAAGAACCTCAAAAGCAGTCGATTTGAAGACGTTGAGACGATGAAAGAAACTGTGACAAGAGCCGCCGACAGCTTAACCTTGGAGGACTTGCATTGGGCCTTCACGAGGTGACTGAGAGCTACAACATGTGCATTGAGATCAGAGGGTCCTACTTTGAAGGAGATTAGTGTGTTGTACTTCTTCGAAATTAATAAATGTCTCTTATGGAAAAGTTCCCAAACTTCTAGAATGCACTTCGTACATACATACATACATACTGAACCAAAAAAGCAACATGGCACCGTAAAAGAATATTCGTTACACACAATATTGAGATTATATGATTTTATCACATTTCTAGGTAGTTTGACATCAGGAAGATATCACTGACCCACAACACCACTCTTTTGAAAACACAAGGATTGCATGTAGGATTCAAACTTGCTCACTTTTGGTGAACATGGTAATGCTTGCAAATGCATCTTTATGAAAAGCATGATGCAGGGTCAAAACGTTGACTCATTGGGTATAAAAGGTACCCAAATTTACCAGCCTGTCATTTGTTTCCTGAAAGCAGCAAGCATACCAAGACTGATACAAAATCAGAGGGAGCAAACCATCGGACGTCTCCATGCTGGTCAACGTCCATGGGTCATTGCTAATACATATATACTCGACGTGTTTCTTTCAGGTTCCGTCTACCAAATCTACTCACAAGGCTTTGGTTGGCCCGAGGCTATAGTAGAAGACACTTGCCCAAGGTGCCACGCAGTGGGGCTGAAAAATAACAACCAAATCTCCATTAAACAGTAGTCTGTCATCTTCAAAAAACGACACTTATGCAAGCAAGGCAAAATGAGTATTAAACAGTAAAGAAAATTCAAAGCTTTGTGATAAAAATAAAACAAAACACAAGGGAACTAACTCCGTTTGACTATTGGGTTCAGCTAATTGTTTGAAGTAAAACGGTAAAATTTGTCAATAAGTCTAAACTTAACATTATGTGACTAGGATAAATTTTTCATTTTTTGTGTTGTATTCTAGACTTTGCCTTTTCATCCCCATTTGGGGGATGGCAAAATAAGTGAAAATAACTAAAAGTTAAGAAGAATGAAGATGTAACATCATTCTTCTTAAATTTTAGTTTTAAATAACAATGATTTCAAATTTTGGCACAAGGCCAACAATTTCGTGGGTAAGCTGATCACATAACACCAGTGCTCAACTAGTATTTATTTTATCGACCCCGAAAGGGATGAAAAGCAAAGTCGACTTTGGTGGAATTTGAACTCAGATCATGCTGGCGAATGAAATGCGACTGAGCATTTTGCCCGGCGTTTAAACGACTCTGCCAGTTCACTACCTTAAGAATAATAATGATCCTTTCTACTGTAGGCTCAAAGCCTGAAATTTCGGGGAGGGGGCTAAGTCAATTACATCCCCCC
>NC_068982.1:55641285-55642549 GCF_001194135.2 Octopus bimaculoides | reverse complement strand
AGTAATTAATTGATACTTATTTTATCGACTCTGAAAAGATGAAAGGCAAAGTCGACTTCAGCGGGATTTGAACTCAGAACATAAAGACAGACGAAATGTCCCTAAGCATTTTGCCCAGCATACTAGCAATTCTGCCAGCTCACCGCCTTAATAATAATAATCATCATCATCATTGTCGTCATTTAACGTCAGCTTTCCATGCTGGCATGGGTTGGATGGTTTGCCTGAGGACTGGCAAGCCAGAAAGCTGCACCAGGCTCCAGTCTGATCTGGCAAAGTTTCTACAGCTGGATGCCCTTCCTAACGCCAACCACTCCGAGAGTGTAGTAGGTGCTTTTACATTCCACTGGCACAAGGGCCAGTCAGACAGTTCTGGCAACGACCATGCTCAAAAGGTGTTTTTTACATGCTACCTGCATGGGAACCAGTCCGACGGCACTGGCAACGACCACGCTTGAATGTTGTTTTTCACATGCCACTGGTACATGTGCCAGTAAGGCGACGCTGGCAACAATCATGTTTGAATGATGCTTTTTATGTGTCATCGGCACAGGAGCCAATCAGCGGCCCTGGCAATGATCACGCTCAGATGGTGCTTTTAACGTTCCACTGGCACAAGTGCCAATCAGGTGGTACTATCATCAGCCACGTCGGCAATTTTGATTTTGATTTCACTTGCCTCAACAGGTCTTCGCAAGGAAAGTTTATTGTCCAATGAATGAGGGGTACTCATAAGTGGGCTGGTTACACCCACTCGCATAGGCCATGGGTTATGGTCTCATTTGGCTTGTCAGGTCTTCTCAAGCACAGCATATCTCCAAATATCTCGGTCACTAGTCATTGCCTCAGTAAGGCCCAGTATTCAAAGGTTGTGCTTCACTACCTCATCCCAGGTCTTCCTGGGTCTACCTCTTCCACAGGTTCCCTCAACTGCTAGGGTGTGACACTTACACAGCTGTCCTCATTCATTCGCAACGCATGACCATACCAGCACAGTTGTCTCTCTTGTACACCACATCTGATGCTTCTTAAATTCTGCTTTTCTTTCAGGGCGCTTACACTCTGTCATGTATACACACTGACATTACACATCCAGTGGAGCAAACTGGCTTCATTCCTTGCAAGCTTACTTACGTCCTCAGCAGTCACAGCCCATGTTTCACTGCCATGTAGCATGGCTGTTCGAACACATGCATCATACAGTCTATCTTTTACTCTGAGCGAGAGGCCCTTTGTCACCAGTAGAGGTAGAAGCTCTCTGAAC
>NC_068982.1:55620629-55641275 GCF_001194135.2 Octopus bimaculoides | reverse complement strand
CAGTCTATCTTTTACTCTGAGCGAGAGGCCCTTTGTCACCAGTAGAGGTAGAAGCTCTCTGAACTTTGCCCAGGCTATTCTTATTCTAGCAGCTACACTTTCAGAGCATCCACCCTGGCTACTGACTTGGTCCCCTAGGTAAGGGAAGCTATCAACTACTTGTAATTTTTCTCCCTGGAATGTGACAGAAGCTGTTCTCTGCACATTTTCAAGACTTTGGTTTTAGGTAGGTTGACTCTAAGGCCCTTCAATCCTAATTCTTGCTTCCACACCTGAAACTTTTCCTCCAGTTCTGATAGTGACTCAGCAATTAGAGCAAGGTCATCAGCATAGAGGAGCTCCCAAGGGAACTGATCCTTGGTGGAATCCTACCCCTACCCGGAATTCTTCACTGTACTCGTTGCCAACCCTCTCTCACTAACCATTCATCTATCTCTGACCACGAGATAAGGGATCAGGGTACCCTGTCAAAGGCTTTCTCCATGTCAACAAAAGCCAGGTACAGAGGTTTATCTTTGGCTAGGTATTTCTCCTGCAGCTGTCTTACCAGAAATATAGCAGCAGTGGTGCTTTTCCCTGGCATGAACACAAACTGCATCTCATCTAGACTGACTCTCTTCCTAATTAGTTGGGCTATGACCCTCTTCGTCACCTTCATTACCTGATCCAACAACTTCATACCTCTGTAATTATTTGTATCTAAAGCATCTCTTTTACATTTGTAGCAGTTGACTACGGTGCTGCTACACCAGTCATTGGGTATGACTCTTTCATGTATAACCTGGTTAACTATACAGGTGACTAGGCTATAGCCGACACTGCCAGATATTTTGATCATCTCTGCAGTGATTCCTGATGGGCCGGAGGCTTTCCCTGTCTTCATACCCTTAATTGCTTTATCTACCAAGGTACTATCAATTCGGATAGCTGGTCCCTCTGTTGGGTTGGCATTTGGCAGACTCTCTTTCTCCCATTCATTCTCTTCATTTAGCAACCTTTCATAGTGGCGTCTCCAGACCTCTCTCTTTGCAGCCTCATTTAGTGCAAGTGAACCATCATCCATGCAGATACATTTCTCTCCAATGACATCACGATTCTCTCTCACACACTGTCTTGCCATATGAAATACCTCAAGTCATTGGTCCTCACAGCACAGAATATTGGCAATTTTCTTTCTTATCTGCTTCCCCTCTGGCTAAATAAACCTGTCTTCTAGCTTCCCTTCTGGCAGTCTGATACAATTCCCTGCTACCACCGTTCTTCCAGTCCTTCCAAGCTTGTTTCTTTTCCCTAATGGCCCTGTCAGCAACATTGTTCCAACACCACATTACCTTGGGTCAGTGACTCTCATGGCTTCTGATTTTAATTGATTGTAAGTGTTATCATGTACATTGTTTTGTCTTGGTATAAAAGATGGGCTACAGCAAATATTCTGCTCAATACCAAAGATTTGCTTGTCAGTTGTTTGACCTTAACCAGTTGAGCATGTCCCTTAGTGGCTGACGATATGAGCATCTCTGATCATGAGCAGAAGTAGTGGAGGAGCATCATAGCCTTGTGTTGAGAGGAATTCTTTGGGGTTTGAATAATTCACCTTTGGAAACATGGGTGTTTTGTTCAACATCCTTAAACAAACCTTATTCAGGGACCTTTTGAGCGGGTTAGGCTACTCGACCTGAAGAAAATTCTAACTGGGCCCCACCTGCGAGATCATGTACTGTTTATTTTGATTACAAGGCTTGTAAAGTTTGTAGGAGGAGCCTAGTCAATGCCCTTGACTCCAGTGCTCAGTAAGTACTTATTTTGCTATCCCCCAAATGGAGATGAAAAGCAAAGTCTAGAATGCAATGCCTTTACGTACAATTGTAAATGTAAAATCAGAACACAGAATTTGCCCATTTTTTCCAATGAATGTCCATGAATATTCCTTTATCATTTATTTTAAATATAATGGTTAGATTTATTGGGTAAACAACATTGATAACAGTTGTACACAGCTATGTAATTGTTTCTCAGCAGCAAGAAATACGGCTTATAGATCTTCTATTTTTTACTTGTTTCATCATTGGACTGTGGTCATGTTGAGGCACTGCCTGGAAGGGTTTAGTTGAACAAGTCAACCCCAGTACTTTTTTTTAAAGTCTAGTACTTATCCTGTTGGTCCACTTTTGTTTAAACTGCTAAGTTGTTGGAAGTAAACAAACCAACACCAATTATTATGCAGGCTTCTTTCAGTTTCCATCTACTAAATCCACTCACAAGGCTTTGGTTGACCCAAGACACTTGCCCAAGGTGCTGTACAGTAGGACTGAACCTGAAACTATGCCGTTGGGAAGTAAACTTTTTACTACACAGCCATACCTGCACCTATTGGAAAGTGTATATCAACTCTCCAGCTAGGAATTGAAGTTTGGTCTCCTGCATGACTGACAAGGATACTCAACACTAGACTACCAAAGACCATGTTAGTTTTATTTTAATATTCTGTTTTCATGGAATACTCTTTATTGCAAAAACAAATATTATATATATTTTCATTAGTTTTGTGGTATTCATCATCTGACACATATAATATAGTTCTTAACAGCCATATTGTTTAATCATTTCATTAGTTTCCCTCATTCTGCAACCAGGCATGAAGATTTATCTTGACCAAATTCCATTACTATGTGTAATATTAAATATGTTTAACCCTTTCATTACCAGCTTGGCTGAAACCGGCTCTGGCTCTGAGTACAAATGTCTTGTTTCCATAAGTTTCGAATGAAAATCCTCCACCAAACCTTAGTCACAATTTATGTTCCTAACACTAGCTGAATGATAACTAAGTTATTTTACTAAATTCTTTGTTTCTCTTTATTGAGCAACCTTTTATAGTGGCATCTCCAAACCTCTCTCTTTGCAGCCTCGTTTAATGCAAGTGAACCATCATCCATGCGGATACATTCCTCTCCTATGACATCACAATTCTCTCTCACACACTGTCTTGCCATATGAAATACCTCAAGTCATTGGTCCTCACAGCGCAGAATATTGGCAATTTTTTTTCTTATCTGCTTCCTCTCTGGCTAAATAGAAAGAAACACTGAGCATCTCAAAATATATACAGTAACGAAAGGGTTAAGGTGGCAAGCTTGGCAGAACTGTTAGCATGCTGGGCAAAATGCTTAGTGGCATTTCATCTGTCTTCATGTTCTGAGTTCAAATTCAAGGTCAACTTTGCCTTTCATCCTTTTGTGGTTGATAAAATAAGTTCTTGTTGAGCTCTGGGGTCAATGTAATGAACCTACTCACTTCCCAAAATTGCTGGCCTTGTGCCAAAAATTTGAAACTATTATTATTATTGTTGTTATTAAGGTGATCTAGCAGAATCGTTGCTGTTCTGGACAAAATGCTTTGTGACATTTTCCAACTTTATGTCCTGAATTCAAATGCTGCCAAGGTTGACTTGCTTTACGTCCTTTCAGAGTCAAAAAAATAGATACCAGTCAAGCATTGGGGTCAAGGTAATCCCACCTTTAAAATTGTTGGCTTTGTGCCTAAATTTGAAACCAATATTAAACATGTTGCAAAACTTTTTCCTTTCCTTATACTTGTATTCCTTGGTAACATTGTTAACCCTTTCCCTGTCCTCTGTATCACACATGACACCCAGGACTTATTTCCTTAGCATCCATGCATCACATATGATGTTGTTGGCACTCCGTCGCTTACGACATCAAGGGTTCCAGTTGATCCGATCAACGGAATAGCTTGCTCGTGAAAGTAACGTGCAAGTGGCTGAGCACTCTACAGACACGTGCACCCTTAACTTAGTTCTCGGGGATATTCAGCATGACACAGTGTGACAAGGCTGGCCCTTTGAAATACAGGCACAACAGAAACAGGAAGTAAGAGCGAGAGAAAGTTGTGGTGAAAGAGTACAGCAGGGTTCGCCACCATCCCCTGCCAGAGCCTTGTGGAGCTTTTAGGTGTTTTCGCTCAATAAACACTCACAACGCCCGGTCTGGGAATCGAAACCGCAATCCTATGACCGTGAGTCTGCTTCCCTAACCACTGGCCCCTGCGCCTCCACTATCACATATGATAAACATACTCAATTTTATTCAACCACCAAAGTATCTTGGGACTTATAAAAGGAAAGCTTTATGCTACTCAGAACATATGAAGTAGGGGCTAACTAAAAATCTGAAAACAAAGTAATTAAAAGAAACACAGAGCATCTCAAAATAAATACAGTAATGAAAAGACAAACTTATAAAAATGCTTTGGACAGATAAAGGGTTAACTTCATAGTCGTCTTAGTAAAAAAAATAGGTTCATGGGTTCATGTAACTGATGTAAAGTTTGTGGATGAGATTCAGAGATGTAATTGTTTTGTAGATCCTTCATTCAGAAATGTTTTCAGAAATTCTTTTGAAACATTAAGCATAAGTGTGGCTGTTTAGTAAGAAGCTTGCTTCCCAACCACATGGCTCAGGATTCAGTCCAACTGCATGGTAAGTGTTTTTGGCTATAGCCTCAGGCCAACCAAAGCCTTGTGAGTGGATTTCGTAGACAGACACTGAAAGAAGCCCATTGTGTGTGTGTGTGTGTGTGTGTGAGAGAGAGAGAGAGAGAGAGAGAGAGAGAGAGAGAGAGAGTCTGTATTCGTCGTCCCCCCACCATGACTTGATAACCGGTGCTGGTGTTTTTACTTCTCCCTAACTTAGCAGTTCAGTAAAAGAGACTGATAGAATAAGTATCAGGTTTATAAAAATTAAGTACTGGTGTTGATACATTCGAGTAAAAATTCTTTAAGGCGGTGCCCCAGCATGGCCACAGTCTAATGACTAAAAAAGGTAAACGATATAGATTAACAAACTTATGTTAAAAGAAAAGAGAAGTTGGAGTTGTTGGAGATGGGGTGACAGTGGTGACAATAGGGGTAGCAATGGTGGTGGTGGTGGTGGTAGTGATGGTAGTTGCAGTAGTGGCAGTGGTGGTCATGGTGGTGGTTGCTGTTGCTGCTAGGACTGGTAGTGGCAGCGGTAGTGGCAAGTATTGCGTTGTGTTAAGTTTATTTCAGACAGATTTTGAGAAATACATCAGATAGCAGCTGATGAAGGCAAAGAGCAGAAATGGTTATAATATATGACATATATTAATTTATAAGGGAAGTGAATACTAAAATGAAATATTCAAGAGTTTGATGGCATTTCATGTAAACTTAGAGATTGTTAATGGAGATGGATTACTTATGTCAACAAAAAAATTATGTTTTTTTTTAATAATTTAAATAACACCAAATTAGTAAAGAGATTAATCTGTCTTGAACAAAAGAGCATTCTTTTGGGAATATGTCATTCCTATTCAGTAACAAGAGATAACTGCTAAGTGAACTGAGAAAAAAACAGAACGAACTGGAGACTGCTCATAAAGCAGAGCAATAATTTCCAATAGTAGCAATATTATAAATAAAACATTTTACCTATAACATTTATAATACTCATGAATAAATAGCAATAAAACAACAGTAGAATGTAATGTATATTTTATGTAAAGTAAAAAGAATGTCAAAATCGTTTATAATAAAAAATATTATTATTATAATCATTTTCTGAATCACTTGTAGATTTCATTTTAAAAAACAAGTCTAGAGTTGTTTGCTTAGAAGAAGCTTTATTTCACGCTCTCTAAATTTCTCAATAACACACAGAAGCATTTGTTATGGTAGTAGAAACTTTTGCACTTGATTCAAAATTTGTTTTTTGTACTTGAAAAATAAAACTCGTAAACTTGGGGTTTCATAAAGTGGGTCCTCCTAAAGTGAGGTATTATTGTATTATATTCTCCGGATTACTAGTTTAAGCAAACAATGGCTTAAGTTTATCTGAAGTTTATTGGCAATGCATAAATAACAGGAATCAAATTGTTTGCTCCACTGACCTAGTAAAGAGATTTTCATTCACACAAGAAAAAAAAAAACAATATCAGTATTCACAAAAATAGTAAACACAAATAACCAGCATCCTATCATAACATATATAGAAAGAACAAAAACCAGATAACTACTCCCAGTAACTTGATTCTTTATTGACAATATATAGATATGTAAGTCAGCCCGAGCATATGTATTCTATCAAAACTTATATATATAGATTAGATCATATATGTATGCATGTATATATGTGTGTATGTGTATATATATGTTTGTGTATGTATACATATATATATGAGTGTGTTTGTATATATATATTTATATGTGTATATGCAATTGTATGCATATTTGTATATGTATATCTGTGCAAATGTATCTACATGTACATTCATATATATATATAAGGTTATGTATATATATATATATATATATATATATATATATATATATAGCGAACCCTAATTTACACGGCGGTGCATCAGCATGGCCGCAGCTCTAAGCTGAAACTATAAAAAAAATATATATGTGTGTGTGTGTGTGTGCATATATATATATATATATATATATATATATATATATATATATATATATAGCCTTTTGCTCGTTTCAGTCATTGGACTGCAGCCATACAAGGACACCACCTTCAAGAAATTTAGTCAAATGAAACAACCTCAGTAATTTTTTTTTAAACCTAACACTTATTTTATCAGTTGCTTTTGTCAAACCGCTAGGCTACATGGATGTGGGTTTCAGTCCCACTGCATTGCACCTTGGGCAAGTGTCTTTTACTATAACCTCAGGCAAACCAAAGCTTTTTGAGTGGATTTGGTAGATGGAAACTGAAAGAAGCCTGTCATATATATATGTATGTGTGTGTATGTATTTCTTTGTGTCTGTGATGTCCCGACCACCATTCAACAGCTGGTGTTGGTGTGTTTACATCCCCGTAACTTGGTGGTTTAGCAAAAGAGACTAATAGAATAAGTACTAGGCTTTTAAAAAGTAAGTACTGAGGTCGATACATTCAATTAAAAATTCTTCAAGGTGGTGCCCCAGCATGGCTGCAATCTCACGCCAACTTCAAAAGAAGTTCAGTCATAAAACTGTCCATGTCTCTTTTCATTTGATGCCCACTTCAAAAGATCCCCTTTCCCCAAAACACATATTAAAAAAATATTTTCACTTGTCCGGCCATTGATCAAGAGATAAAACACAAACCCCTCCTGCTGACTGCAAAACTCAGGTCAAATTAGCCGCAAAAGACACACACACACATACACGCACGTCCATTTCATATGTCTTTCACTTTCTCTATGATTATACACACGTCCAATACAATAGCTCTCACATACATTTTCGTCTTGAACAGGTATATATCTATTTTATAATATAAATTGTTTTCCTACAAGAATATAACAATTACTTATTCCATATTTCTTCACTTTTCTTAAATTGGATATGTCTGCTATTAATTATTACATACAATTTCCCCGTTAATTCTTACAGCTTCATTTTCTGTTAAACCAATTCTTAACATCAACTTCTTAAGGCTTCTTCTATTTCTCCTAGCCCCCATACTTACCGAAAACAGCGATTAAAACTTTTTCGAATGCAATTCCCCTTTCTGAGCTACTTCCTGGAAAGTTTCAGGGGATGTAACTTCCTGGAAAGTTCCGAGGATTTCCTGGGAATTCCCGTAAAGATCCGAGGATGAGATACTTCTTGGAAAGTTTCGAGGATTTCCTGGAAACATCTGAGAATTCCTGGAAATGCCAAGGATTTCCTGGAAACCCCCGGATGAGCTACTTTCTGGAAAGTTCCAAGGATTTCCAGGAAATACCCGAGGATGAGCTGCTTCCTGGAAAGATCCGAGGTTGGAACTGCCTAGAGAGTTCCTAAGATTTCTTGGAAAGATCCGAGGATAAGCTACTTCTTGGAAAGTTCCAAGGATTGGTCTTCCTGGGAAGTTCCGATGATTTCCGGGAACCCTGAGAAATCCCTGGAAAGTTCCGAGGATTTCCTGGAGAGATCCGAGGATGAGCTACTTCTTGGAAAGTTCCGAGGATTGTACTTCCTGGAAAGTTCCGAGGGTTGTGCTTCCTTGAAAGTTCCGAGGATGGTACTTCCTGGAAAGTTCCAATGATTTCTTGGAGAGATCCGAGGATGAGCTACTTCTTGGAAAGTTCCGAGGATGGTACTTCCTGGCAAGTTCCGAGGACTTGAGACTATAGTAATGTGCCACAACAGTGGGACTGAACGCAGAACCATGTGGTTGAGAAGCAAGCTTTTTACCACACAACCACACCAGTACCTATGTTGTATATGAAAAGAATAAAAAATTTTAATTACCACAAATCATAACAGACTCCAGTATTTTTCTTCGTACAGGTAAAAAAATTATAATGGATTAATGAATAGATAGATAAATAAATAAGTAATACATTACAATTTGCAAATACAGATTTCCTTTTTAGTATAAAAGTTAATGAGAAACAATACCAGTACATTAGAAAAGCCTGTCAAAACAATTGAGAAAGAGATCACTAAACTGACAGCAATTATCAACATGTCATAATAACAATTAAATTAGATAGAAATATATTTGATGAAGTGATATGGTCTCTTATAAAATTTACGAAGTGATATATTGAAGTTTTTAATTTTTGTTAGTTAAAAATGAAAGGTGTAGGAATGACCTAGCAGTTAAGAAGCTTGCTTTGTAGCCATGTATTTTTGTGTTCAGTCCCACTGTACTACACTTTGGGCAAGTGTCTTCTACTATAAACTCAGATCAACTTATGCCTTGTGAGTGAACTTGGTATGTGGAAACCTGTTGTATGTATGTAAGTGTCTCTGTTCCACCCACTGTAATTCAAAGGATCATTTGCCAATTACAAAATGCTGTTAATGCAGCTGTTTCTGGCATTAATTTTACCATCTGCAGTTCCTATTTAGGACTAGGTGGACTTGGCAATTTTAAGTTGTTGCTGTTTAACCCCAGATCTTCTTGAAGAGATTATTCTGTGCCTTTTAGCAGTAACTAAAACTACATTATCTAACATGTCCTTACCTGCTTTTAAGATGATAGTGTGTAATTTGAAGGAGATTTGGCTGCTGTTTTCAGGTGGTTGAATGATCTTTGATGAGTCTCAATCTTTAGCTCAGGCTTTTCTTGGTGAGGGAAGTGCTTTGGACAGAAACACAATGTGACACTAAGTACAAGCTGCTGACATCTTTGCTGGTTGCCTGGTACCCTATCTGCATAGCCACATCTACTCTCTCTCTCTCCCTATCTATCTCTCCCTCTCTCCCCCTCTCTCCCCCTCTCTCCCATACATACATACATACATGCGTGCATGCCTGAACTTGAGTTCTCAAGAACAAAGCTAGAAGAAAAAGATGTACATAGTTTGAAAATACATAAAAGTCGAGAGGTTGTGTATATTGTCTGAAGAGAAATAAAGGGGAAACAAAATCTAGTTAAACATAACAGAACATGTAAAATGGAAAGGAATTTTTTTAAAAAGATGCACAGACAGAAAGAAGTCCAGCAGCGAAAGTCGCAATCGTGACAACAATAATGGAATCCAAGGGTGGCTGAGAATACATATATATATATATATATATATCTTTATCTTGTTTCAGTGAAAGGATTGCAGCCATGTTGGGACACTGCACACACACACACACACACACACACACGTGCCAAGCTTCCACACATTTTCCATGCAAAAATTTGTTTGCCTCTCATCACTGCTTGACAACTGGTGTTGGTATATTTACATCCTTGTAACTTAGTGGTCCAGCAAAAGTTACCAATACAATAAGCATCAGTCTTTAAAGAAAAAAATAAGTACTGGGGTCAATTCATTTGACTAAAATTCTTCAAGACAGTGCCCCAGCATGGCCACAGTTTAATGACGGAAACAAGTAAAAAGAAAGAAATGATATATGTATGTATGTAAAAATATATGTACATATACATATATGTATACATCACTATTTGAGCGGAATTGTTACCAGCGTCGCTTTCTAGCACTTGTGCTGGTGGTACATTAGAAAATCATTCAAGCGAGGTCATTACCAGTGCCGCTGGACTGGCTCCCATGCAGGTGGCACGTAAAAAATACCTTTTTGAGCGTAGCCGTTGCCAGTACTGTGTGATTGGCCCTCGTGCCGGTGGCACATAAAAACACCCACTACACTCTCAGAGTGGTTGGCGTTAGGAAGGGCATCCAGCTGTAGAAACTCAGCCAGATCAGATTGGAGCCTGGTGTAGCCTGCTGGCTTGCCAGTCCTCAGTCAAATTGTCCAACCCATGCTAGCATGGAAAGCGGACGTTAAACGACGATGATGATACATACAAGACATCATAAAGAAGAATTGGGAATTATCTTCAAAACTCATTTATTACAGTATTATTCTCATTAAATTCCAATCTGATGTGTGTTTTTGCTGGATAAGTGTTTTAGTGTCCTTTGATGTAGCATTTTTGTGCATTTATTTGATTCATTTGCAGCACATATTCATCTAAGGTAGACATTCCTTGCAACTTCGTTCAAGTGCTGTTATACCAATCATTGGGTATGATTCCCTCATGTACAACCTGATTAACTATATAGATGACTAGGCCATATCCTACTCCACCAAATATTTTAAATATCTCATTTGGGTGAGTGAAGTGAACTGAAGATTCAAGTATCAGATAGTCCTTCTTAAAGTATATTCTAGGTGAAGGATCATAAAACACCAGGGTACAGGACAGAAGAGTTTGTATTGAAATATGATATAACTATATTACTTGTTAAAGCTATCTCTATAGATATTCTATAGAAATCAGTGGTGGCTATAATTTCTATAGAATATCTGTAGAAGTAACCTTAACAAATAATGTAAAACACACTGCTAACACAGTAGAAGGTAGTATTGGCTTATAAAAACGTTTAATATACTTTATAGTATATCATGGTTGCATAACAAAATACTGTGTACCTACAAGTCATGATATAACTATAGTTTTGGTATCACTTCAACTTAGAACCACCTTTTTAGATATTAAGGGAACAGATTACTTTATATGCTTAGTTGTAGAAAAAACCTCAATTAGGTCAGGATCCATTCACATCACTGACCACTTATAATGAGTATAATATGATGCCATTTAAGATAAATGGACAAATCTAAAAGGAATTGAAAGGAAGAGGAAATAGATATTGTTTCAATTTGGGTAATCAGACCAGTCCATAGCAATCAAGTTTTATACTTTTTTGAATATTAGAAGTGTAGTGTGTTCCATAAAGACCGCTGAATTTGAATTGAGCGACAATTTTGTGTTTTGACGTTTGAAGAAATGCTTTTATCTTGTTTCCTATCTCTCTTCACTCCAATTAATAGTTGTTCGTTTGTTTTTCAGAATAGTGTGCAGTGTGTCATAGAGCAGTTTACAACTGATCAATGCATTCTCATTGTGAAGACATTTTACCAAAACAGAGAAAGTGCAACACAAACAGCTCAAACACTTTGTACCATTTGGAGGAGAAATGAAGCACCCAACAAGTCTACAGTTTAAAACAACCGGTTCAGTTGCAATGGCCAAATCACCTGGGTGGAATTGTTCTCATTGGACAGAGCAACAAATTGCTGTTGTGTGAGACAGTGTCATTCTGAGTCCAGGAAAATTGATTCGCTGATGTTCACAGCAGCTGGACATCCCAACCACTTCATTACATCGAATTTTTCATAAAGATCTCCATATGCATGCATACAAAATTCAACTTAGTGTAGGAGTGGCTGTGTGGTAAGTAGCTTGGTTACGAACCACATGGTTCCGGGTTCAGTCCCACTACATAACACCTTGGGCAAGTGTCTTCTACTATAGCCTCGGGCCGACCAAAGCCTTGTGAGTGAATTTGGTAGACGGGAACTGAAAGAAGCCCGTTGTATATTTGTATATGTATATGTGTGTGTGTTTATGTGTCTGTGTTTGTCCCCCCCTCCCACCAACATCGCTTGACAACTGATGCTGGTGTGTTTACGTCCCTGTAACTTAGCGGTTCGGCAAAAGAGATCGATAAAATGAATACTAGTCCTGGGGTCGATTTGCTCGACTAAAGGCAGTGCTCCAGCATGGCCACAGTCAAAATGACTGAAACAAGTAAAAGAGCAAAAGAATTACACAGCATCTTCAGCCACCTGACCACGGGAGGGGGGAAGGAAATTTGCTGACTGGGCTGTGGAGAGACTTGCAGCTGACGAAAATTTTGCAAAGAAAATCATCTTCAGTGATGAGGCCCACTTCCACTTGAGTGGATTTGTTAATAAACAGAACTGCCAGATTTGGGGAAATGAAAATCCTCAAATAATGCAAGAATGGGAAATGTATCCACTGAAAGTGACTGTGTGATGTGGTTTTTGGGGAGGTGGAGTGCTTGGACTGTTCTTCTTTGAAAATGATGAGGGGTATGCAGTTACCATTAATGGAGAACATTACCAAGACATGATATCCACTAAATTATAGCCGAACTTGGAAGATACGGAGATTGCCAAACGCTTGCATTACTCCATGAAAAATTTCTGCAACAAGTGATATCCTTGCATGGTGACCAGCAATGGCCACCAAGGTCCTGTGATCTTACCCCTTGTGATTTCTTCTTATGGGGGTATGTGAAATCACAGGTATATGTCAAAAAATCCTGCACAATTCCTGAACTCAAGGCTGAAATTAGGCATGTGATTGGAGGCATCAGGTCACACATCTGTGAGAGAATTATCGGAAATTTCGAGGAGCACATAAATATATGCAGACTCAGTGCAGGTGGACATATGACCGACATTGTGCTCCATATCTAAATGGGAGACATAACTCATTAGAAATATGCAGAATATATCCATGCTTACAAGAATTCATTTTAATTATTCACCTTTCAATTTCGGTGCCCTTTATGGAACACCCTGTATTAGTTAAGATAAAAGAAACAGGCCTTCAAGCACTGGAAGTGTGGGGGTAGCAGGGAACTGTATCGGATAACCAGAAGGGAAGCTAGGGGACAGGTATATTTAGTCAGGGAAGTAGCAGAAAAAAAGAAGTTTGCCAATGTTCTGCGATATGAGGACCAGAGACTTGAAGTGTTTCGGATTGCAAGACAGTGCGTGAGAGAAAATCATGACGTCATAGGAGAGCAATGTGCCTGCATGGATGATGGTTCATTTGCATTTAATGATTCTGCAAAGAAAGAGGCTCGGAGGTGCCATTATGAAAACCTGCTAAATGTGGAGAATGAATAGGACAAGGAGAGTCTGCCAAACATTGACCCTTCTGAGGGACCAGCTATCCAAATCGACAGTACATTAGTAGTTAAAGCAATTAAGGTATATGAAGATAGGGAAAGCCCCTGGTCCATCAGAAATCACCACTGAGATGCTTAAAGTATCTGGCCAAGTAGGATATAGCCTAGACACTCATATAGTCAATCAGGTTGTACATGAGAGTGTCATGCCCAACAATTGGTTTAGCAGCATTATAGTCAACTACTACAATGCCTTAGATAGAAATAATTACAGAGGCACCAAATTGCTGAACCAGGTGATGTAAGTCACAGAAAGGGTCATAGCTCAAATAATTAGGGAGAGAGTTAGTGTACATGAGATGCAGTTTGGATTTGTGCCAAGCAGGAGCCTGCCTGATGCTATATTACTGTTATGCTACTGCTGAAGAAATATCTAACCAAAAATAAACCCCTGTACCTAGCTTTTGACAGAGTCTCCCCACTCTCTTATCTGGTGGTCAATGCAGAAACTAGGGCTAGATGAGTGGCTGGTAAGAGCTGTACAAGCTATGTACAGGGATGTTGTCAGTAAGGTGAAGATTAGCAATTAATATAGTAATGAATTCAGGGTACAAGAAGAGGTCCACCAAGGCTCAGTCCTCAGCCCCCTCTTGTTCATCATAGTCTTCCAGGCAATATCAGAGGAATTTAAGATAGTCTTCCCCTGGGAGCTCCTCTATGCTGATGGCCTTGTTCTTATAACTGAATCACTACTGGAACTATAGAAGAAATTTCAGGTGTGGAAGCAAGGTCTAGAATCAAAGAATCTAACAAAAACCAAAGTCTTAGTAAGTAGGAAAGCAGACGAATCACAAATTCCTTCAGGGACTGAGACCTTTGGTAATATGCACTGCTTGAGAAGACCCATCAAGCCAAGTGAAATCATAGTCATGGACATTGTTGGTGTCCCATAACTGGCACTCATGCTGGTGCACATAAAAAGCAACTTTCAAGTGTTACGCCTCATGGATGCAATGACAGATGACTGAGACCTTTGGCAATATGCTGTGCTTGAGAAGACCTATCAAGTCAAGTGAAATCATAGTCATGGCAGATACTGGTGTCACGTAACTGGTACTTGTGCTGGTGGTATGTAAAAGCAGCCATTACACTCTTGGAGTGGAGTCTGTGTGTTAGTTCAAGTTGAGTTCACAGTGAAGTCGAAAGGTGTTGGTTGGTTAGTTCATTTGGAATATTGATTGTTGGCTCATGAAGAGATTGTTGGTCATTATTTTGTTATTATGGCTGCATCGTTATCTTGTTTATTGTTACTACACTGGTAGAGGGTATCTAAACCATCTGTCACAATATCGTGGCGGTGCCACGACATTTGGAGATGGAGGATACAACAGTCCTGGAGCTTCTGCCAATGAATTTTGAGCAAGGAATTGCAAATGAAAAGAGTTGCAGCAAAATTTGTACTTTCCTTGCTCACAGAAGATCAAAAGCAGTCATGGATAAATGCATGTTGTGAACTGAAAGAACAGTTAAAAATTGATCCGAACCTTTTTTTGATGGTCATGACAGGTGATGAAAGCTGGTGCTATGGCTATGACCTGGAAACAAAGCAGCAATCAAGTCAATGGAAGTATTCAATGTCACCATGCTCTCAAAAAGTGCGTCAAGTGAAATCCAAATGTCAAGATGATGCTGATTTGTGTCACTGATGCAAGAGGAATTGTTCACACAGTATTTGTTCCTCCTGGTCAAACTGTTAACTAAACATTTTATTTGGCAGTTCTGAAGCAAAATGAAAATGCCCTGACCAGTGACACAATGAAGAGTGGTGGCTTCATCATGACAATGCACCTTCACACACTGCTTTGAGTACGAGACAGTTTTTGACCAAAAATGGCATGAGCCCATTTACCTACCCTCCTTATTCCCCCAATCATGCTCCCTGCAACTTTTTTCTGTTACCCCAAATGAAAAAAGTCCTTAAAGGAAAATGTTTTGCAGATGTGGAAGAGGTGAAGAAAAAACCAGAGGCATTAAAAGACATCACTTCACAAGTTCTAGGACTGCTTTGAATAGTGGAAAACACATCTGGACCGATACATTGTTTCAAATGAAGAATACTTTGAAGGCAATAAAAGTGTAAACATGTAAAACTAAGTGAATGAAATATTGCAAAATTCCAGTTTCTTTTGGGTACCCCCTCATAATATATATGTGTTTGCACACGTATTACTGGTTCCTTGCCTTGCATCATATGAGCAGTGTCCTTCATTACCAAACCTCCAGGAAAACGTCTGGTCATAGGAAAATATTACCTCACTTGGAAACAGGTGAAGGTTGGCAACAGGAAGGGCATCCAAACAATAGAAAAATCCACCTCAACAAATTCTATCCACCCTTGAAAATAATCAAGAATTTGAAGAGACCTAACTTTAAACAGGTATTTTAGAACATAACATAAAAGTTTTTTTCATAAAATTTTGATGAAAGTTTTCAATTTAAATATAAACATTTTTAAAACAGTTAAATTTAAACATTTTATAAGAACCAGAAGCAGTCACTGTGGGTTAGTATCAAACAGGTTAACTCTTTAGCATTCAGATTATTTATTTGCATTGATTTGAATTAATCATGTATTATCTTCAAGCTTTGAGATTTTGATGATGTGATTGTTTTATTTTTAGAATGACATTGTAGGGTAGAGGAGAGAGGATAGATCTGGCTACTTTGAACATAAGACAGGTATAATATTTGGTGCCTGATGTGGCCAGTTTAAACACTAAAGGGTTAAAGAAGAAGGGTCATTATAAGTAGCAACACTGATAATTGATGCTGAAAGTGCCCAGCTTTTTAGTTTGATAATGGCCAACTTTCTAGGTGATTGGCAAAATTTTATTGGAATGTATTCAGCATCAGGGCCAGTTCGAGAATTGTCAGTGGGGCCCTCTACTCTACAAAAGTTGAAGATTGATGTTTTATGTTTTGTGTAGTATGCTAGTCCCAGCCAAAAAGCATTGAGGGTTTGATATGCTAAAAATTCATTATAGCAATCTCTGTTTGAGCATGTGTGTGGGGTCTTCTCTTGGTGCAAGACCCAATTTGAACAAAACTGTCTAATGGGTTTAAAACCAGCATGGTAAGAGTAATGTGATACAACTGAGTTGTACTCATTGCAAAAAGAGGGTCAGCTGTTCAAGGAATGTACCATGTAATATACCTGTCAGATGTTCAAGCTACAACACAGTAATCTTGATAGCATGTATATAATGTAGGAGTGGCTGTGTGGTAAGTAGCTTGCTTACCAACCACATGGTTCCGGGTTCAGTCCCACTGCGTGGCACCTTGGGCAAGTGTCTTCTACTATAGCCTCAGGCCGACCAAAGCCTTGTGAGTGGATTTGGTAGACGGAAACTGAAAGAAGCCCGTCATATATATGTATATGTGTGTATATGTTTGCGTGTCTGTGTTTGTCCCCCAACATTGCTTGACAACCGATGCTGGTGTGTTTACGTCCCCGTAACTTAGCGGTTCGGCAAAAAGAGACCGATAGAATAAGTACTAGGCTTACAAAGAATAAGTCCTGGGGTCGATTTTCTCAAATGACTGAAACAAGTAAAAGAGTAAAAGAATATATGCTTGTACATTTATGCTAAATTAGTTTCAAGTTTTGGCACAAGGCCAGCAAGTTTAGGGGAGGGGTAAGTCGATTACATCGACCTCAGTGCTCAGCTGGTACTTACATTATCAACCCTCAAAGACAAAGTCAACCTTGGCAGAATTTGAGCTCAGAACGTAAAGACGAACAAAATACTGCTGAGCAATTTGATTGGTATGCTAATGCTTCTGCCACCTCGTCACCTTAAATTTATACTAGATTTTTTTCCTCTGGTGGGATTAGAACTTGGATCAGTGAGATAACAAACTGGGGATACTGAAACATATCCAGTTCAGTATTCCGCTTTAATCATACCATAATGAAAGTGAATGAAGCAAGTATGATATGAATGAACGAATGAATGAATGAATGAGAAAAAGAGTGTCAGAAAATTATTAAAAGTAAGAAATTGTTTAGTGAAAAGGTAGCTCTAACCAATAGGCATGCCGTTCATGACTATCCGAATTTTTTCTCGCATAGTGAATATTGAACAACCCCCCCCCCCCAATGTGTATTTGTATTAATAAAAGCATTACTATTATTGCTTTAGACAGTAGGGTGTAATTTGAGGGAAATACGGTTGTTGTATTTAGCAAGTTGAGCGAGGATATGTGAGAAATAAAAAGGAGAAAAAGTTAGTGACTGCTAGAAAGAGAGGGGGAGAGAGAGAAAGTTAAGGAGGTAAAAGCAGATCATATAGAATCATCGATTTACCAAAAGCACGAGAAAGATAGAATATAAGAAAATGTATGTGTGTGTGTGTGGAGAAAGGGAGTGAGTATAAAAATGAGAGTTTGGGAGAGAACAATTGTTAGCAGAGGCGGAATAGATAAAACAGAGACAATAGAAATAGATGTGATGTGATGTGAGACAGAGATCACAGGGAATTAGGGGCGGGGGAGTTAATAGTTATAAGATATAGAAAAAGATAAATGACTGATAATAAGAGAGAGAGATTGGGAGATTATGATGAGTCGATTGAAAATATAATTTTAGCATCAATAATATAATTTTGAGTAAAGGTTGAATATCTAAATTTCAAAATAACTTGATTTTACTGAAATATTGCTGCCCCCACCCCCAAAAAACTAAAAACCAAAAAAAAAAAAACGGCAATTTTAACAGCGTTGAAATAATAGGTATGTCTTAGAATTCCTTTTCACATGGTATCTGATAAAATGTACTGATGAAATGTACATCTCTTTATTAGATGTACATGTCTTACATTTATTCTTGTATAAATGAAAATGTCAAATCCTAAATGCCGAAAATGACTCAGAATAATTTATTTTTCTGTCGCGTTTCTTGAGAATGTGGAGATAAAAGACGGTAGAATAAATATTTTAAATTGAGAATGAAAATTTAATGTTAAAGGTAGATGAAATTCCTAACAAAAAAAGACACCCACGATCTCACTACTAATTAACAATTGGGACCGAAACGAACTGGAATCAAAACATGTTAATCGCACGACAAATTCTTCTGTACGCAATTTATGTTTTCCACATCTTTCGAAAGTTAGAGATATGGATTAAATTAATATTTTACAAGGTTAAAATTTATCTAAACGTAGTAATTTTATTAAATAAGAGGTTTTCACCTAAATCAAATGTTTATACACAAACTGATTCGTCAAAGCCGCCATTGTAACTGTTTAACGACGAGCTTCGCCCGAAGGAATAATAATATTTTTATTATTTTATTTTTATGTTCAAACCATTGTTTTAGTTTTTAATTTGAATTTCACAGTGATTTCTTCTGCGGAAAATAATTTTTTATTTATAAAACTATTCATGTTTTTTCTTTTATGCAGACGACAGATATGCCTAAGCCGTGATCTGATTGGTTGCCTTCGAAAAATTGAAATACGTTATTTTTCTAAATCTTACCGATTCTGAAGCGCAGCTGTTCGGTTTTGTCTTATTTGAAATTTCTAATAAGGCATCGCACGTTCATCGGTTACTACCTGGTTTAACGTGAGAAGAAAAAAAAAAAAAAGACTGTAAGTAGAGAATTTCCCCAAAATTAAAATAAACACAAGAAGAAACTTAAAACATTGACTCTATTCGTAACACTACGTTCATTTTGATTCTAAATTGGGGGATCACATTATTATAGTAAAGTAATGATAAATTGATCCCTGAGTTTGTGGCCCTTATCTAGATTTATTCCTGTTGTCAGATTTCAGTACTAGAAATATACAAATACAACGATTCATTGAAACTTTGTTTAAATTGCATCGCTGTAAGAGTACTTGTTTTATTTATGTTTACTACTATCTGTTATTGATTTCACATAGGTTCATTTATTTCTTTAAACTCTTAATAATGGATAGTTTCTCAAAAGTAAAGAAATCCTATACTACTTATATTATCATGGCTCCCGTTCACTACTTGGCCATCGTCTCAGTGCTTCGATTTTTTCCCCCGGCTTTCCTGTCGTAGCAAACCTTTTTTCTTTTATTAATTCTCATATATTCTAGCGACGTCCATTACAATTCTTTACATTTATTCAATATACACGCATATATATATATATATATCATTTCAATTCTTAAACATTCAATTTGCTACTATTGTTATAAGTAGATGTGACTACAAAATGGGGGTTCACTTATTAACTAACATTTTTACAACTGGTCGATCCTTTACACAGACTTATATATAATTTCACACAATCTCTTAATATATATACTGATCCATTTATATAGATCGTTTCTGCCAATGGTTTGATTTATTTGTATTTCATTTATCCCTTATTTTACTCTTCTAATCCAGCTGATAAGACCAGAATTTCTGTTTGCATGAAATCTGAAGCGCAAACTTAAAAGCGCTTTTTCGTTTGTTACATATTTCGGTCCAGAAATTTTGAATTTGAGATTTTTGAAATTTTTTTTTCAGAATCGGAATCTCCATAGCCTAAAACGTGGGATTCCGTAAAAAAATAAAAAATAAAAATAAGGGGGGAAAGGTTCAGATTACATATAGTCCATCTGGACCCATATTTCATTTAATATCGTTTTCCGTTGGAAATTTAAAAATAAAACATGTTGAATTAATGTAGAATTTTAAAAAAATTATTTTAATAAAAAATATACATGTAGTTGTTTAGGTTTATGTATATTATATATCCATTATTTAAATATAAATTTTGTTAAATAATTGATCCTTTGTGAGATAGCTCTCAGTTTTGTTATTGTTGGACAGCTGAACATAATATAGCCATCAGCTTGTCACAGTGTTTGTCCTACAAACCCTGTGTTGTATATCTTTATAAAAATGATATAATTTGTCAAGAAAATGTTTTACCTGGTGTATTTAAACATTTTTTCGTTTTTATTTTAATATCTGGCTTAAAGCAAATTAATTAGACTTTTGGTGTATGTAATATTTAAATAGGAAATAACTCGGATTGTTTCATTACTTGGTTAGAAGGAGCTATCCGATGCAGAAAATTGCTTCGTGTTCTTGTTTTATAGAATTTTACGATGTAAATTTTGACAAGAAAATTCATTCCTTATTAAAAAATCAATAACATTGATCTGTTAGGATCAATTGTCTGTTCGAACGTATGATAAGCATATTAATGGATCTGTTAAGATTTCAGTCTTATAATTTCGAATTTTCTTAAAAATATGAGTGAGTTTCGTATTAAAAAAAAAAAGAAATCAGCTTCATTAATAAAATCAATTTATATATAGTCAATGGATGATATTTAGTTTAAGTGAATTAACAGAACGTTTTTATATGTATGTATATATATATATATATATATATATATATATATAT
>NC_068982.1:55614395-55620619 GCF_001194135.2 Octopus bimaculoides | reverse complement strand
TATATATATATATATATATATATATGTATATATATATATGTATATAATGTGTAATTCGAACCCTTTTAAAATATAGTCATTTATTGTGAACGAAGAAATACTTTAAACAACTGATTCTTGAGACCCCCTCCTTTTTTCTGTTGTGCGCATCTGTTTGTACTTAATTATGCAAATATACAAAAAAAAACTTGGTTTACTTTTGCCTCTATGGTATATTAATGCACTGTAATTTTTTTGATTTATAAGGTAATAATAATAATCATCATCATTTTGTTTTTTTCTAATTTTCAAAACGGCATTAAAACCTAAAGTGGTTATTTCAACCACTCTCTAATTGGATGCTCGAATCTCTACTACATACCTTTATTAATTTACATTTTGTTTATCAATAAACTACGTGCGTCAAGTTATACCGTTCTAGCTCATGATTTAAAGAAAAAAAAACAGTAGTCTTTCAATTTCGTATTTACAATAGACACCGTTTCATTAAAATTTTATTTTTGCGACTCTCCACATTCACTCTCTCCTACTTCAATGTCTCCGATCGGAATTAAGAATTAATATTTTCTGAAATAGGAAGTAGAAGCTGAGCGACCTAATTATGGTACTTATAATTACATTTCTATATATATATTCTCCGATCACTTTTGGCGACCTCATTATGTCATCATCATTTTACGTCCGTTTTCCACGCATGCATGAGTTGGCCGGTCTCTTTCTGCCAGTCGAGGTTTCTAATCATCTTCGTAAGGTTCAACACCCTGAAATCTGCTTTCACTACTCCTGCCCATATTTTCCCCCGTTATTCCCCTCATTTGCAGCCCCCCTTCCTTTTCGGTCGCTTGACATTTCTAAAGTCAACTGTTATCTTCCATACGCATACGTCCAAACCAGTGCAGTCCTCACTTTTGCGTATTACATCCGATTCCCTTTATACCCAGTTTTTCTATCAGCTCATATGTGCTCGGTCATCGATGCACTCTTAACATTAGATCCAGTGGATCAAGTTCGTTTCTTTATGTTCCAGCCTTCGCACTACCAAGCAATATCGCACCTCGTACACACGAAGAGAGAATCCCTTTCTTGTCAACACACACACACGTATATATATATATACATACATACACACTCGCATTTATAAATATAACTATACACATAATTATTGTTAATGATTTTGCTGTCCTAATTATAGTGTCAACTGTTTTATTCTCATTTTAGACTTAATTTTTACCTTATTATTTCCTAATATTTTAACATACAAAAAAGCATTGTATGTGCGCTCTATATAACACTTGAAGCACCCCAGTGTAGCTTTGAACTACATTCTTGAGCTTAGATTGAATTCAAGGATTCTTATTAGCAAACATTCTTATTCGTACGGCTTTGCAGGGGCTGAACTTTAAAAGCGATTCGAAAATGGTTGATGAATTCCATCTTATTCTAAGCAGGTAAACGACATCGGAATGTCTTGGTTAAAACAAAAGTGTTGACAAATATACAAAATACGTGATCCTATTAATATTTTGATTTCCCATACATAATTTCTCGTTTATGTTTTGTGTATTTTCTCTTAGAGGTTTTATATATTTAGCAGAGTCGAAACAATGATAGCCTATATGTTGTGAACATAAACATTGTATACGATAATAATATAATCTCACTGATTTTGAACAACGCAAGGAATTATTTATTTCATTGCACACTTGGATTTTCTAAAAGTAGTTTTGTTGTGTGAAACAACTGCTTTTTTTTTTCTTCACATTTTCGTTCTGCGGCACATAATACATTTTACATGGTTTTCTACTTGCAACATTGTAACAGTTCATCGCCATTTTACGTCCATTTTTCTACGTTGGAAGTATGGTAGGATTGAATTAGACCCATTTCATCAACGTACTTTCCTCAAACATGTCTAATTCCATGCCTGTGCAAGAACTACGCTTTTGGTACTCTCTTGAAACTATTTTCACTTCACTAATATACTCCTCCGGTAACGCAAACTATATAACTTCCCGTTCTTTGAGCTCACCCTGGAATAAAAGGCTTATGCTAAGAAAAAACAAAATTCCTTTTCAAATATTTAGCTAAATGTACGCTAAGTCCCTTTTAAATGAATGCAAACAGAGACATTGACAAATTTGTTTTGGTACAAGACTAAATTTTGTAAAGGGATGGACTCGGTTGAATGATCTCACATTATTCGTACTTTGACCCTTTCCGGGGTTAAAAGGGCAAACTATATCGTGTTGAGATTTCAATGAGCACTAGTAAATATTGTTTACTCTACCAGTCCTGCCCTGACTCGGTTACTCTTGTGCAAAATACTTTACACAGCTGAAAAATAGGTATCGCTATTACATTGCATTTGAAGGATTCATATTAAAAATATTTAAAGCAGTTGCTTTAAATATTTGAATTTACAGAACTTGCTAATTCTGAAAGTATTGAATAAATAAATAGTTGATTCTTGTACTTGTTTCAGTCATTTGACTGCAGCCATGCTGGAGCACCACGTTGAAGGGTTTTTTTAGTCGAACAAATCGACCCTACGACTTATTTCTTAAGCATAGTACTTACTCCATCGAACTCTTTTTTCCAAACCGCTAATACTTTTAATATTATTAGAAAAAAGTTTTAATCCCAGTATTTATAGTTAGTTAAATGTTTTCCTTCTAATAATGTCTGTTGGCAAGGAAAAGTAAGGGGGCATACAAATATTATATTGCGAAAAAGTTTTCAGTGAGAAGAAATGGAAATCTTAGTATTCATGTCTCAATCCTAGTATTCACATCTCTTGAAATATATAATTATCATATAATTCCAATTAAATCTAAGCAGTTTTTATTGTTCAACGTGTTTTTCTGTTGCTTTATTACAATAACTTTCTTTCTCATGCTAGCACAAGTGGAATAGCTTTTGGTGCAAGTGTTTATAAACTGCATGCTATTTCACTAGCTACTCAGCTATAGAAGTGAAATTTGCCATTGACCAGAATGAAGCAAATGGTAATGTGCCTAATTTAGCAAGTTTCCAATAACTGTTAGCAAAGTTTAAATTAATGTAATCTAGCATATTAACTTCCCAGTCTTGTTTCTTATGAAATTGATGTAATAAGTAAAATTGAAACTTAACATTTTAAGAAAAAGTATAAGAAGTCATGATATTCATGCCTTTCTTTCCCACAAAACATTAGAAATGTGTCTGAAAGGAATTGGTCTTATATGAAAATGAAATGAGGGTTGTTACCTCAGTTCACTAAGAACTTCATAGTTTTTCACCAAATTGCATAGCAGTGCTTGCACTTGGCCTTAGCAGCTAGCTACATATTTTGTTTACCCTCCCAAAAACCTGTTGAGTGAAAGTGCTAAGTTTTTCTCTCTCTTAAAAGTAGGAGAAACATACTTCTAATTATGAAATACATAACTTTTGTTCAAGGAGGATTTACATCCAGATGCTGTATGATGCTGATCTGCTTAATGCTGTACGGTATAAAGCCAAGACAAGCATTGCGAGGGTCCTAATGCAGGAGATGCTGTTTGCTGATGATAGTGCACCAGTTGCCCACAGCGCTAAACATATGTAGCTGATGCTGATCTGTTCAATGCTGTACAGTACAAAGCTGAGACGTGCACTGGTTACCAACAATACTGAAGATATACAGAAACTGGTAGATAACTTTGCCAGAGTTGCACAACAGTTGAGCTTAAAGATAAACAGAAAAACCGAATGCCTTTGCCAACCTGTGGAGAACCTAATTTCCCCTCTAACAGAAGAAAACATCACTGTTCTGCATTGTAAATAAGTATTTAAGACCAAGTATTCTTAAGATTGATTGGTAAGATTAAATCATGGCTAAACTAATAACTAATAGGGTTCACTAGGCTGGTATACTTTCAAAGAAACTAAATAGCTTAAGCTGATAAGGCATTGGATTTTGAGTACTATAAGCAAAGCTTTGTTTTCCTTTATTCTACAGTGTGGCTGTGTGGTAAGAAGCTTGCTTCCCAACTACATGGTTCCAGGTTCAGTCTCACTGCATGGCACCTTGGACAAGTGTCTTCTACTATAGCCTTGGGCTGACCAAATCCTTGTGAGTGGATTTGGTGGGTGGAAACTGAAAGAAGCCTGTTGTGTTGGTGTGTTTACATTCTCATCATAGCAGTTCAGCAAAAGAAACCAATAGAATAAGTACCAAGTTTTAAAAAAAGTCAGTAGTGGGGTCAATTCATTTGATTAAAAATTCTACAAGGCAGTGCTCCAGCATGGCTGCAGTCTAACGAATGAAACATGTAAAAAGATAAAAGATCTCAATTGCACATTGTTAATGGGTACTGGAACAAAGTTAAAACATTTAGGGAATTTTTCACACTTGAAAATTTTGATACCATACTGATATACGCTATCATAGTTGAACATACCCTGTACAATTATTTCAATGTTCACGTTATATGCTCTGAAATCTATACTATATTCATGTAAGACATAGATTTTTCTTTGAACAGACCTAGTTTTCTCTTTTTATTTTTAGAAGTTTAAAAAGATTAACATGTCAAAATGATTACTTAGGAATTTAAATAAATTTGCTTTGTATTTTATAAATTATATTCTTTTGTTTACATTATTTGCAGATATCTTGGGTTTATATATAACTCACCAACTATTTCTATTTAACATTTTAAAAAGTGAATTTTGATAATGATTTTAATATAACTTTATTTACCATAACTGATTTTTTTTTTTTTTTTTTTTTTTTTTTTTTTTTTTGAGGGTTAAAATTAATTAACAGAACATAGTGAGGTGTGTAAAGAGCCAATCAGTCGTGCATTACTTACCACTTATAAACACTCCTTGCGATGTATAACCATTTTTAAATGCTGAGCTTGGAAATCATTGAAATTTATGACCTACACCTGTTTTAAATGCTAACCAGAATATTTGTGTAAGCTACTGCATAAGATATATGGCAGCAAGATGGCAGAATTGTTAGCACATCAAAATACTTAATAGCATTTCTTTTGGCTCTTGATGTTCTGTGTTCAAATCCTGTTGAGGTCAGCATTACTTTTCAAGCCTTCGGGTCAATAAAATAATGTACTAGTCAAGTGCTAGGGTTGATATATTCAACTTCTCCCCTCCCCTCAGAATTGCTGGCCTTGGACCTTGTAATGGACTGACATCCCATTCGTGTGGAATGTAATCTTAAGTTTAAATGCCATGGACACCAGGTAACTAATCTTAAGAGTTCTATCGCTCATGAAAAATAATTATAAAAAAAATTCATAAGGTAAATTTATCACTTCAGAAGTAAATATTTAGGGATGATGATGATGATGATTATTATTATTAATTACTACATTGTAATGGTGATTTGGAAAGTTGGTATCAACATAAATCAGCCATAAATGACTAATAACTAGTTATTTCTATAGATATATATTAAATTATGTTAGATGAATTTAATAATAGTAATAGAAAAACCCATCTATCTGCCTTTACACAAGTTTAAGGTTACTTGTAACATTGGCTTCATCCTTTTTCCATGGCTTTTATTGTTAATCATTTTTGTTTATATTCATTCACATTTCAACCCAAGGAATTTGTGTCTTTTTGGACCTTTGCAACAAGTCAAATCAGATCAATAGGTTTGGGAAAGCTAAAAATAGGATAAGTTTGCTAATGATAATTATGTAAACCTGTTTAACCAAGTGTAAATTCCAGAATCCAAAAAAACTGGTGAATGTCTGTGTCAGCAACAATTAGAGAGTTTGTGAAATGTCACAAAGTTTAATTGCCACATGGCAATTAAACTTATATGACATGCCACCGACTCTCCTTCTATTTAGCAGTTTCTGAATTGCAATATATATATTTTACGGTGGTGTACTTGCATAGCAAGTGACCTGATCTGAGATCGTGTTCTGGAACGAAAACAATTGCAGCGTGGAAGGTGTTTATAAGCCATTTAGGAAACACAGAAACTGTTTGATTCACTTCAAGATTTAAATTTAATTTGCCAAAATATTTTTGTCGCTTTGCAACCACAACCTGTTCACTGGAATTTTGTCAGTGAACAAGTCGTGGTCTCAAAGCAACGAAAATATTTTGTCAAATTCAATTTAAATGTTGAAGTGAATCTAACAGTTTTTGTGTGTTTCTTAAATGGCTTATAAACGCTTTCCATGCTGCAATATATATATATATATACATATATATATATATATACA
>NC_068982.1:55596740-55614385 GCF_001194135.2 Octopus bimaculoides | reverse complement strand
TATATATATATATATATATATATTTTGGTCAAGTCAATCTCTTGCTACTGAGTATTGCCTTGTGCACCCACAGGTAAAACAATCTGTGTGTAAGAGAGAGAAAGTAATATTTCATAAATTGTCAATAAGTTTTTAAATGATTTTATGAAAATTTATATCCAAATCTACTAAACAATTTTATTGTAAAATGTGTTTTTATATATATATTTATACACAAATGAGTAGACAAATGAAAGAAGGCACACAACACATTTATTGGGCATTACATGTATTGATAAAAACAGTTTGATTCAGAACCCTTGGTACTCTGAGTGTCAAGCACACGGCTTGTCTTCAGCAACACACTCTGATGGCTGAAGGCCATGTGTTTGAAACTCAGAGTACCAAGGATTCTGAATCAAACTTTTTTGATCTATATATATCATCATCATCATCGTTTAACGTCCACCTTCCATGTTGGCATGAGTGGGACGGTTTGACAAGAGCCATCCAGGCAGAAGCCTGCACCAGGCTTCTGTAACTGTTTTGGCGGGATTTTTACGGCTAAATGCCCTTCTTATAGCCAACCACTCAGCAGAGTTGACTTTGTGCTTTTTACGTAGCACAAGCATAAGCGAGGTCAGTTTTGGCAAGGTTTTTACAGCTGGATTCCCTCCCAAACACCAACCCTTTACAGTGAGGACTGGGTGCTTTTAAGTGGCACCTGCATTGACAGGGTCACCAAGTACTTGCAAAACAAAAAGAAAAATCTGTTTTGAGAGGGGCCTGGAGGACTATAATGAATAAGAGTGAGCTGAGAACTGAGCCCTGGTGAACCTGTACCTGTATGCTAAATTCATCTCTGTATTCATGGCCGACTCTCATCTTTTTCACAGCACCACTGTACATAGCTTGTACAGCTCTAACAAGCCACTCCTCTACTCATAACTTCCTGAGACCACCACCATATAACAGAGTGGGGAACCCTGTTGAAAACTTTCTCCAGGTTGACAAAGGCTAAGTACAATGGCTTGCTTTTGGCCTAGTACTTTTACTGCAGTTGACTCACTAGGAAGATGGCATCTGTGGCACTTTTCCTTGGTACAAAACCAAACTGCATCTTATCTAGTTTAATTCTATTTCTAACCAATTAGCTCAGTAACTTTCCTGACTTGGTCTAGCAAGTTAATGCCTCTGTAGTTGTTTCTATCTAAGACATCGCCTTTACTCTTGTAGCATCTAACTATACTACTACTACACTATTCATTGGGGATGGTGCCTTCCTGATTAACCTGATTAACTATATGGGTGACTAAGCTGTATCCTAGCCACCGGAAATTTTAATTGTCTTGGCAGTGATTCCTGATAGCCCTGGGCTTTCCCTGTCTTCATGTCCTTAATTGCCTTATCTATTAGATGTATATATGTATAAAATATTTTATAATCATATACATAATTATAACAAGGGATTGGCTTTACGCCTCACCACACACTGTAGAAATAGATGTCAAATGCCCTATTACCACCTAAAAATCTCCGACAATAACACTATATTGTAAGCGAGCAAAAGAAAAATAATGAATCAACAACTTTTCGGTTAACTGCATACAAAATCCTGTTTCGAGCTTAAAGTAAAGAAATATTACCTACTGCTCTCATCAGCGACGATATTCCATAGCATAAATTTATGAGTATTTCAAAATATGCATGCAAGCTGCGACATCGCATAAGCAATATCCATCCCCACTTGTAGAAATATATTGCAAAGTAGAATTCACATCTTTCTTTTATACCCATGTATAGTGTGTCAAGATCTAGGCCGCACTTAATACAGTTTCGATCAGGAGATTTTGAGGTGTTAATAGGGCATTTGATGTCTATTTCTACAGTGTGTGGTGAGGTGTAAAGCCAATCCCTTGTTATAATTATAAAATATTTTGTAAAATTTACCTATGAGGTTTTTATTTCCACACTGACCACCTAGTAAAATTATTAATGAGTTTACCCTTTATTATAATTAAATTATATATATATATATATATATATATATATATATTCATTCAATGTACATCCTATGTTTGAGATGTATGTACAGAATATGTACTAGAGTGGTAGAAACGTTTTTCTTTCTTCATCCTTTACTTTAAAAAAGTTAAGGTAAGAAAACAACATTAATGTTATTGCAATCTACAAATAAATTGGTATAATTCAGCTTATATGCAAATTTATGTAACTCAAAATATACATGCAGAATTATATAACTCAAAACAAATTCTGTTAAAAATTACTTCTGTTAATAAAGTTAAAAAATACTGTAGAAGTCATTTGTAATCCTGGATAACGTTACCCAAATTAATGAATCCGAAACTGTTTGTTATCCATTTCTTAAATTTAAACTACTAGATATTGTTTTCAAAATTTCCTAGTAAACTACTACACAACCACTATAATCATTATGAAGATCAAAAGAAAAGTGTGCAAGGTATGAAGACATGATAGATGTATGGGGGTTGGTGGTAGTAGAATCATGTCGATATTGGAAATGGAGTTAATGGTATGTGTTGGTCATTGTCATTGGCTCTATTTGTGCATGCATGTGTGCACATACACATGCTAACATACATATAGAGAAAGCCTTTATTATAATTACATATAATGGCTTCAGATTATCAAAATAAGGGTCCCAAACTTTTTATTTAAAACGAATTAAAATTATCAGTTTAACAGACATTGCTATGTGGCTATGAAGTTTTCTTTCTAACCATGTGGTTTCAGGTTCAGTTCCACTGTATGGTACTTTGGGCAAATGTCTTCTAGAACCCAATGCTAACCAAAACAATGTGGGTGAATGGAAACTGAAAGCAACTTGTCATGTGAAATATATATATATATATATATATATTTGTTTTTATGTCCATTTTTCTATGCTACCATAGGTTACACAAATAAATATTATTGAGGCTTTGTTTGACTGCAGGATACTGGATGCCCTCCCTGTTGCTAACCTCTTTTTCAAGTAAGAGATCTCTTATTTCACACTTCTATGAAGGCATAAAGCAAGCAAAGAATTTGTTGACAGAGGTGACAGTATCACCATTAGATGCAAATGTAAACAAACCTGCACACAAACACACACCTACATAACCGGCTTCTTTCTGTTTCCATCTATCAAGTTCTCTCATAAGGCTTTGGTCAGACAAAGCTAGTAGGATTGATGTACATGTATACATCTGTATGTTTGTTTACATTTGCATTTCTCCAAAAATTGCTGAGCTACAAGCAGTGATGTTGTTATTTCCCTTGTCAGTAAATTGTTTGCTGACTTTGCAGCTTCAAAGATGTTTGATATAATGGCACCTTTACTTGGAAAACAAGTAAGGGTTAGTGACAGCCAGAGCATCTGGTTGTAAAACAAAGCTTCAATAGTATATTTGTTTAACCCATACTAGCATGGAAAAATAAACGTGAAAGAAAATAAAAATAGAATCAAAGGTCCAGATATTGTTATCACTAAGAGCACCGTCCGAGCGTGATCGTTGCCAGAGCACTAGCTGTCTGGCTTTCGTGCCGGTGGCACGTAAATAGCACCATTTGAGTGTGACCGTTACCAACATCGCTTTCCTGGCACTTGTGCCAGTGGCACGTGAAAAGACATTCGAGCGAGTTCGTTGCCAGTACCGCTTGACTGGCCCTTGTGCAGGTGGTACGTAAAATATACCATTTCGAGCGTGGCCGTTGCCAGTACTTCCTGACTGGCCTTCGTGCTGGTGGCACGTAAAAGCACCCACTACACTCTTGGAGTGGTTGGCGTTAGGAAGGGCATCCAGCTGTAGAAACTCTGCCAAATCAGAGTGGAGCCTGGTGTAGCCATCTGGTTCACCAGTCCTCAGTCAAATCGTCCAACCCATGCTAGCATGGAAAGCGGACATTAAACAATGATGATGATGATGATGTCTACATAATGTTATCAACCAGTTCTTATTGAAAAAACTGTCCCAAAGTGATAGCACCTGGTTAAATGTCTTTGGTATTTGGTTATCTTCTGAATTTAGTTTCTCCCACTTCATTTTATTTTTCTTCTTTCATTTAGGATAGTCAGTTTAATTGACTCCTCCTACAAATTAAATGGCTTCTGATGTATTTTCATCTGTGACAATGAAAATAGAGCCTTTATTTTTTCTTGATACAAGTCATAATTAAGTGGATTCCACCTAATTATTAATAAATAGTATCTTGGAGACCTATTATGAATATTTGATAAAAGAAGAAACTTGTAAGTATATCAGAAAAATATAGATATTTTGTTTATTATGGTATTGCCCTTTGTGGATAAATTTGTATTTGGTCATGAGTAGGGGACTTTTTGGAACAGAAGTGATTGTATTTTCAGTGGAATAATTTGAAACAGAAGTTAATTTTGTGTCAGTATGAAAGTGTAGTGCCTCTTCATTCTCTTAAAGAACAATTTCAGCTGTGTTTCAGCTGTTTAAAAAATACAGCTTGATATTAAAAGCTGTATTTAATATCATGTCATATCATGAGAAAGTCTTGATGTAGTTTAGATATGTGATTAAAAAGTTATAATTATGACAGGCATAAAATAACTAATTATGACACTCAACAATCGTGTTGAGCAGATATTTGGAGTTATCATCATCATCGTTTAACGTCTGCTTTCCATGGGTTGGACGATTTGACTGAGGACTGGTGAACCAGATGGCTACATCAGGCTCCAATCTGATTTGGCTTGGTAAAAGCCACTAACTAGGGTAGGATCAAGAGAATATGATTAATTGGACTAACTCATGGAAGAAAATGGAAATTGCAGAAAACTGGAAAAAAAAAAAATTATGAGATTGTATATAGGTAGATTCAATTATGCAAATATTATTATTTACTTTTAACCCTTTAGCATTCAGATTACTTTGTCAAATGTAATGCGTGTTTATTAAGATTGTTTTGACTTAATCCCACATCTCATAGCTTTGAGATTTTGATGATGTGATTGTTTATTTTTAGAATGATATTGTAGGGTATGTGTGAGAGGCCAGTTTGAACATAAAACAGAATATTTGGGCTGGATATGGCTGGTTTAAATACTAAAGGGTTAAACTTTTTTTTTAAATTTCTGCTCCTCCTCTTCTAACTAAATTCAAAGCTTCATTGTTTATGGCAGGAATGATAGTACCTGATTAAATGTCTTTTGGTATTTAGTTTCTACCAGTTTATTCTTCTTCTTTCATTCATTTAGGATTTATAGATACTAGACTGGTGATAGTCAATTAAATTGACTCTGTCTATCTCCTACAAATTTTTGACCTTGCACCAGTATGATAAATTATTAACTGGAAGCACTATAGAGAAAAATTTCATTTTATATTGTTTGGTCAGAAGAAAGTACTCATGAACTTCGCAGGTCTTCTGGGACTAGTGATAGCGACATGGTTGATAGTCAGTTTGAGCATCTGTAAGTCAACATTTGTAGGAAAAATGTGGGTAGGAAGGGTAGTCCAGAAGTTGATATTCTTGAGAGGAAAGACTGGATGTAGTGGTTAGTGAGAAGAGGCAGCAGAGAAAGGATATCCTATGAGAATGAGTTTGAGGTAGTAACAGCCATTATTGTAGTGGTAAAATAGGCAACAAGAAGATGGTGCATTTGTGGGTCAGAGTTTAGAGTAGGTTAGTCTCTGCAAATTAGGCAGATGGTTTATGGCTCTCTGTTGATTCTGGATTGATGCCAGTTCTTTGTGTTATACCACTAATGCCATTGTGAAAGATATCAGTATCATGGCCTTAATTCTCTCCCTCTATATTTGTAACTCCCTAGTTATTTATATAAAAAAATAATCATAGCAAAGAAATACATGGCCAAATCTGTAGAGGAACCAGATAATTGTTTTATAGTAAAGTTTCATGTCTTCCAGTTGTGAATTTAATTTCCACCAACATCAGCTTTGTTTTTGATACCTTCAAGGTCTTTAAAATAGTACCAATAAGAGAACTGTGTCAATTATATTGATTATATGCTTCTCTCTTTAAAAGCTTGTCTCATCAAAAGAGATTATTTTATAATCATCTCTTTTAACCCTATATTGCATGAATTATTAAGGACATACTAAAAAAAAATCATTTTTACTGAAAGATAATCAAAATCCACAGCCAAAAAAGTGAATCATTGCAAATTTCTATGCAAGTATGAATATTTGGGCATTTTGGGCTTTGTTAATTTAAAGCAATAATATACAAAGATAGTAAATAAATACTTGAAATGTAATCATATCAAGGCTATCTAAAAACACAAAGAATAACAATAAAAAGCTGTAATTGTCTGGAAATTGTCTGATGTATTAGAGGAAAGTGAATTGTCATCTGACAGTGTGAAAGTGCTTGAAACAGTTTGATTTTGCAGTAAAACAAAAGTTAACATTTACCACAGATAACCCTTGTAATGGACTCACAAACTGGATTCTTGCATCTGCCCTCTTGTTGCCTTCCATGTACTGGAGCCAGTGATCTATACCATCCATGCAGATTGTGTAAAGGTTCAATAGCCCATTCAGTAAATCAACCCCTGCCAATAAATTTGTTGTTTGTGTTAACAATTGAAGGGCATGGGATGGTTACTTGACACTCTTCTTTCAAATCTGGAGACTTCAAGGGTTGGATTGGCTGCTTCATATATTGACAACAGAGAGTAACACCTGTTATCAAACCATTTTACAACATGTAACTCCACATCACTAAAATTGATCATCCATACTTCAACAGACCCTACCTTTTTTCTTTAATGCTGCATCTGATGATAGTTTACAATTGGTATGCACTGTACCAACACGTGCTATACCCTGTTCATGTAGGGTATTGACAAGGTCAACTCCTGTATACCAATTGTTGAAACACAGTTAGTGCCATGTTTCTTGGTATATTTTGCAACAAAATTGTCACAATATTTCCAGAGGTTTTTCAGTCTTGCTGATTTGGACATATTCCAATTGCATCAGTGTGAACCTCATGATTGTGGATAAGTCCATCTATTCCTGATAACACATACAACTTATAACTCCACTTCTTTAGTTACTGGGGGTTATATTGCTTGATTCTAGATTTGCTTTTGAAAGGAAGCATTTGCTCATCAATGCATAACCTTTCATATATTCACATGGGTTAATTTCTGCAAACTTTTTTTTTTCAATGAGTCAACAATTGGCCTAACTTTGCACCATCTCTCTGTACAGTCTTGAGGACTGGTCAGATTGTAATTGCTGTGTAAAAACTTTTCAATTTGTTTGAAACAATGTACAGTCAAGACACTGGCAGTTGGATTCTTTGTTCCAGGGGCATCTTGATGAGATTCATCATGTAAAGAATTCCAAAAATTTGCTCCAGCTCAGCTCGTCAAATTGAGTGGTGTATTGGGGTTACTTTGAATAGCATATTTGTGCGATTCTTCAACCCTATGTTTCACTCTTACTATTTTGCTGTGTAACACACTCATCATTATCATCATTACTGTCAGATGACAATTCACTTTCCTCCAATACATCAGGTAGTAGAATGTCTTGTAACTTTTGTGCAATGAGAGGAAGCAGTTTCTTTTCACCATAGAAACTGCTGCAGTTCATCTGAAAGGCTTTAGAAAGTTGCTCACGAAAACCTGAAATTATCATTTTAAAACATGTACATTCAGTCACTTTCAGCATGTAATTATGCTAGAACGTACAGTGTTACTTTGAAGTAGCAAAGCATAAAAACAACATTTTACATGCTTTTCTATCAAGATTGACCAACAATTTTGTTTAATAAGTAACACAACTTTAAACAGTTTTGTGTAATCGTAAAAAGAAAATTTGTTCATAAAGAAAGTTTGCCTACTGGTTGTTTTGAAGTAAAGAGAGTAAGTTTTTGCTGTAGAGCTTTGTTTACATTTAGGATTCAAAATGCAAAATGGCTTTAAATCAACACCATGGCATTTTTTTGGTTTGTTGGTTTATTACAGTATGCAATATTGGGTTACTGGCATTTACAATTTAAAATATGTTGTCTTGTGAATGAACACTTGATATATCTATTGGATCATGTCCTATGAAGAATGTCTTGAATTTGGTAATACTATTTCAATAAGTGTATTTAAGTCTTGTTTTGTTTACCTTTAATGATTCTCTCTTGTTTTATTACAGGATGCCTTGTTTTGTCTTCATCTCTTGTGTACATTATACTTTTCTATCTAAATTTTCAAAATTGACAATTTCTTATACTTATTTTGATTGATGTTCTGCTTAAGGTTTTAATTGATATTACTTTAATGATGTTTAAAAATAGTTTTCTCTGATTTCCCTCAAGTTTGACAAGTATGAACTAGAATATTCTTAGTTATTTTCATGGATAAAAACTGAATTCTAAAGATTAAAACCAGGCCCTTCATCAGAAACCAATGTGTTCTGGTACAGATATTCATAGGTTTCTTTGGATGCTGTTTTTCTTTCTTGGTTGTTTTCATGCTAAAGATCTTCTTTAGGTGTTCACAACTTCTAGGTGTTGAAATATTAAATTTTTGTTCAGAATGAATACTAAGAGGCTGGTGCACTTATTTCCACATTCTCTCATAATTCTTCAGACAATATGTAAAGCATTTCCTTTATTACAAGAGTTCTTTGTAGTAAGAGCACTTGTGAAATAAATTCTTTCAAATGCTCAGAAGGTTCCATAATAAGTAATCGATAGCTTCTGTTACTTTGCTCTGAAAACATAGCCAGAGAAAGAATGGTATGGAAAATGTTTAGGGAGATATTGCCTCAACTGGCAAAAAAGTATTTTCTCTCTCATTGAGGTGGCAGTGAAACTTGGTCATTGGATGCAGTAATGTACAATGGTTGGATAGCATGCTTTGCTGGGTGTAATGAACACAAATAAGCTGAGTATTAGAGAAATCAAATGTAGAGTGCAAGAGATGTGATGCAGATGGAAGGTGATATTTGGGGAAGCAATCTATATGAAAAGAACTTCACACCATTACTTGACTGGTACTTTATTTTATCAACCACACAAGAATAAAAGGTAAAATTGACCTTGAACTCAGAACATAAAGATCTATAACAAATGCCACAAAGCATTTTGTCCAATACTCTGAGTTTGTCAAATGATAATTGAGTCTGTAGGAAGAAGTATAAAAACACGAAGAAAAAAAAACACTTCAGCAGTTTAGATAGAGAAAAGAAGACAATGATTAAAGTTTAATATTCACTCTTATTCCTAACAATTCTTGCATATCAGAAGTAGCATACTTGATTAAGATAATATTAATTGAACGATGTTCAACCCATTCCAACATGGAAAACAGATGTTAAATGATGTTGATGTGGAAGAAGATGGAGAGATGACTACTGTTAAAGAATGGTGAACCTGTTCTGGAGAATTAGGGTTTGGTTCTAGAGCTTTATTTCTGGAGTCAATTTTTTTGAAGTAAACAGCAATGGAACCTTCAATAAAACTTTTCATTTTGTCATTATAAATGGCCTTGAAGCAACTGTGGCCATCTGCAACTATCTGAAGTTTGCTGAGTCTCTTTGCATTAGGATCTTTTTCCTGTAAATTTGTCATCCTCACTTCAATGAGATGAAGGGCATCAGTTGATTCCTTTATCAAAAACTTCCAGGATTGTGGGGACTTCTTGGTCTTAGCCCTCTTCAAATGGTATCAATTCTATATTTTTTTTTGTAACTAAGGAACCATTATTATTGGCAAATACAAAAAATCATTCATCAAAGTACTTTACAGCATTACAGTAAAGTCTCTTTGTTTTGAATTCAACTTCTGTTGAGGTTTACTTTGACTTTTATCCCTTGGTATCAATAAAATATGTGCCAATAATATTTTACATGATTGAATCAATTATACTCCTGCCCTATTATAATTACTTCTTATATTGACATAAGAACACAGATTTCTGTACCAGAAAATTTAAATAGTTGTGTGCTGTAATGACAGCATACTTGTCATTCTCTTAACTAACCAAACTAGGGCTTAGATTTGTGTTAAACTGAAATGGTATAAATACAAATTGCTAAACAAATTGTTGAGACTGAAAATGACATAATAGTTTTATGAGTTGCTGTCTGATGAAACAAGGCATAGAAATGGGATAGAGCTACAAAGAGCTTAATAGTTGAGTTCTTTTGCCTAATGACTGAAGTTTTCTCTCTTATCTTTCTCAATATCTTTTTTCTTCCTTTCTTTTTAATGAACTGCCACATTAATAGTGTTTCACAGAGCAATGAAATTTTTATAAAAGTGAAAAGTTTGTAATGCCAGGAAAAATGAGATGAGCATAATGTTCTTGATTCTGCGTTTATACAAGAAATTATATTAAAATCAGCAAAGACATTTGGGAATTAGGGACTCAGTCAGAGATTGGCAATCTTTTTAGTACCAGGAAAGAACTGCAAGTTTATAAGATCCTGTTAGGGGGCTTCTGTGCTGAGACAAATAATGACTTGTTAATTTTACAGATTTATGTCTGCAAAATATTTATTTGACACTAACAACATCCATGGAAATTCCAGTTATTTTGAAAACTCTAAGATTATTTAAAGTTTAAAGAAAACCATGAAATACATAATTTCTTAGGGAATTGTAGTTTCTGAAATGTTTAATTCTTGAGATGGTGTAAAGTCCACATTGTACTGATGTTGCAGTCTGAGGAGAAAGCATCTTTTGAAAGCTATGTTTTTTGTTATACACTTATTTGTCACCTCTTCTATCATGAGAATTTTTATCTACATCAAAGAATGAATGCACTCTAGAAAGAGCTACATATAATTGTCTCTGAGAAAAAAGTGGTTCACTTCTCTTTGCCTTTCTAAGCTGTAAAAATTACTGAAAATGTAGTGAAAGAATAATGTATATAGCAAACACTATAATCAATCTTAACCAGGGATCAAAATCAAGGGCATAATCATTCCATAACATTTTCCTATGCTATAACTATGACTGTGTTGGTAACTATTTTACAAATTTTGTTGAACTCCATCCTTATTTTAATATTAGAAAAGTACTTTTGACTGGATTTGAATCCACAGTCCCAGTAAACTTAAGTACTGGGCTACTCTATTGAGCTGTGGAATCTAATAGAAAATATATTTATTCATACATATATCATAGTTAATTTTAAATATTTATCAGTCAATTGATTTGTAAATAATATAAATGTTAGTATAACAGATTATGCTGTTGACTTCATTCCATTGCATTACAATTGTAGACCACAAAAGGAAGATTATCAATGATTTGGAGAGTCTAGACTATTATTTATATTGCAAAAAAAAAAAAAAATTGAGATTTACTACATATTTTTTGGCTTTTTTATTTTTCAAACTCTGTTGATTAGTTGAAGACTTCATGATTAATGCTCTGCAAATGTTCACTCAAGCACATTTGTGCATTTTACTCTCACACAAGCCTAGTAGTTTGTGTGCATGTGTACTATAAGAGGGGAGAGAAAGTGAATGTTTACAAGCATGAAATATATATGAAGCTTAATGTCACCATTTGGGAACTGAACTGGATTCTAAGTTTGGATTATTAAGGGCTTTGACTACTATATTAAAACAACTGCACACAATATACTTGGTATATGTGTGAAAACTGCTAGACTTGGCAAGTGCTGCAAAAGAAACTATAACCTTTTGATCCTATAACAAGTAGTGTTAAAGGAAGCATATTCTATGAAGTAATTTATATAAAGGATAGTTAATTGTCTGAATATATGTGCCACATGGCCTAGTGCAGTGGTTCTCAAATAATTAAATGCTAACCCCCTCCACCAAATATTAGGGAAATATTTTTATCCCCTTCACCTTTATTAATGAAAAGACAAAATTGGGTTTGCAGTCATATAATTCTTCTTTCTTTGTTATTGTGTTGGACAGGTTAGGAAATCAACCATCTTAATTTTATTCAGCATAGCTATTTGCCAGCTTCCTTTGCAACTTCAGTTTCCAAGGTCCCACTCTATAAGAAACGCTTGACTAGTGTTTCGTTCAGTAACAACAAATAATGAATTACAGTTAGTGTAGCAATGGTAATTAAATAATGAGCCACTTTAACTGGATTTATATTTTGTTAATTAGAGTTGGAGTTGGTATTGTGTTGAATTATTTCAAATTATTTCAATAAAACTAAATCTATTATTTTACAAGTACAGTTGCTAAGTACGCATTTTTGTGTATTGTGTTCAACCAAAGCCATGGTTTAACCTTTTAGCACTCAGATTATTGTCAAATGTAATACTTATTCCCATTGTTTTGAATTAGTCATGAATTATCTCGTAGCTTCAAGATTTCAATGTTGTGATGGTTTCTTTTTAGAATGACCTCATAGGGTAGATTTGAGAAGCCAGATCTGGCTGGTCTGAACATAAAATGGATAGAATATTTGGACCACATAGACCAATTTAAGGAAATGATTTTTTTCATGAGCCACCTTTTGTTGCATGTTATTTAAAGCATTAGCCCTTAAAACCAGTGTCCTTTATTAACAGATAATGAAATAATTCACTATGTTGAAAAAAAATATGGAAAATAAACTTCAGTTGAGATATTTATAGGTTTGAAGTTGAATTACCGAATTATTTCATTCGGTAATATTTCATGTTGTAACAATAAAACAACTGATGACAAAAATATAGTTTTTAAATGATACTGAAACATAGGAAAAGTTGAGCAATGAATTGATTAACATATTTCTTAACATATATGCTTTTGGCCCAAATCTTTTTCATGGATATAATAAAACTGTTCAAATGGGTTTTTTTTTCTGTGTGATTTGAGTGTGAAATTTGTGCATTTCAAAATTCAACTATGTTATTGGTAGGTTTCTTTTTTTCTGTATTTTTTCTCTCTGTTTGACCTTTGGCCAATTTTTGCTGTAGTCACTTAAATTCTGAAGGCACATGGCTTAGTGGTAAGGGTATTTAACTCATGATTGTTAGGTCATAAGTGTGATAACTGGCAGCATGTTGTGTCCCTAAGCAAGACACTTTATTTCATGTTACTCTAGTACACTCAGCTAAAAAAAAAATATGTAGTGCTTTGTATTTCAAAGGGCCAGCCTTGTCACATTCTGTGTTGTCCTGAATCTCCCTGAGAATCACGTTAACGGTATGTGTGTCTGTGGAGTGCTTAGCCACTTGCACATTAATTTCATAAGTAAGCTGTTCTGTTGATCAGATCAGCTGGAACACCTATCGGCATAACCAACAGAGTGCCAATTAGTCAATTGAATTGATATTGATATGTTACCAGTATTTGCTTTATTGGTTTTCAAAGGACAAGCCAAAGTTGACCAGTTCATCTCCAACAGAATTTTAATCTTAAACTAAAACATTTGAAACTAAGTACAGACACGCCCTATGTTCCAGCTACAGCAGGTTATGGTATTTTGCACATGACCACTAATTTTGGGATGCAGTCTGAAATTTCCCCCTTTGGGAAACTCAGATAAATTTTAAGAATTTAAAGACCACACTTTCTTCTTAGCCAAAAGCTGCTTCTCAGTATTTAAGCTAAGATCAAAGTATAGTTAACAACTTGAGAAACTATAATCACAATACATATGTATACATACCTGTGTGTTATGTGTGTATGTAAGTGTTTGTGTATGAGGTGGAATTTTTCACTGCAAATATTTGTGTATATTTTCTTGGGTTGCTATGAGTATCTCTCTATCTCTTTACCTTTCTGTGTGTATATATATTTATATGAACTTTCACCATTATCAACACCAAGACCAATACAACCACCTCCATTACCAACCCACCAACACATTAATGACCAACAACAACAGTAACAATAGTATGAACAAGATAAGCAATTCCATCAAATTCAGAAGATATTGTGATACTTGCAAATGACATAAGATTTGAATAAGTCCGAGAGAATGATGTGGTTGAGTTGCTAATATCCCATAGAGGAAGTTTATCTCATGAAGAGCTGATGCTGTTGGAAGAGCAACCTGAGACGATGGAGATTTTACCAACTCCACTTAAATTAAGTGCAAAGAATATTGCTAAAGAGTTGGCACTTTTTGAGGAAGATTTACAAGGTTTTGCTGATAACAACCCTAATCATAAAAATTACAAGAAGAGTTTACCATGAGCTCAGTCCTTATACTGAGCTGTACAAAGAGATGTTATGCCATAGACATCAAGTAGATGTTGACGATAATGAACTGTAAGAGAAAAGATGGTGTCCCTCATCTCCCTTGTAATTCTCATTCTACCCCTTCACACAATAATCACCAAGTTTTGTAGTAGGAACATAACCTATTATGGTATTATGATTTCTGTTTATTTCCTAATGTATTTCTCTTGAAGCGTATTTATCTATACATATTGTACTGTATACGTTTAGAAATTATGTTCATACATAAAAGTGGTTGTCTTGCTGTTTTTTTTTTGTTATTTTATTGTTTTGGGGAAAAATCCATCAAACCACATTCTCACTTGATAACATGAAAATCAATGGGAAAATATATTTTCTGTTATGACAAGATTTTCACGAATAGGTTATTTCCATAACACAGAGGTTTTTTGTGTTGTAATATTATTTGTTTAGTCTGATGTTCTGGCACTTTAACTAGATTGTTGTGAAAGGTATTTATTGCATGGTAACTTTGGTATACACTTGGTTAAAAAAATTGAAATATGTTTTAGTTATAGTAATATTAACTTGTTTTATTTTTTGAGTTTCTTCATAAAATTTCCCCTTTGACATCTGAACTCTCAATACTAATTAGAATAAAATTTATCAACAATATTTAATATTTTGATATTATTTAATAATTCTAGTTTTATAAGACACTAAAATTTAGTTAACTATTTGGTAAAGTGTGAATTAGTTTATCACTGTATCATATGATTCTTGTCATTTTAGCTAGATTTATTTACAATACTATCATATTGTAAATTAAAGCATTGGTATAGGATATAAAATCTGTCCCACCCATGCCAGCATGGAAGGCAGACGTGAAGCAATTTATTAGAAATATGTGCAAATAACTAAATTTTTAGGTTTATTATATTACTTCTGATATTGAATGATGATTATAAAATGAGAGGGAATATTACTGCTATGTTGAATGGATGTACACCATTCTTCATTTAAGTATTCTGAATATGCTTGCTGAAAATCCCTCCTGCTAACTGATAATTTTTAATACTCTACAGAATTAAATGCTTTTTAATGTTAATAGCTTCAGATAATTACTAGGATTATAGCATTTTGGATAAATTTTATTGTTAAAGGATTTTTATTTTCATTTAAGTGGGATTTTATTGTATTATCTATAAGACTGTTTTTGATCCTATTCTTAGTTCATCTTGCCCATATTTCATACAGTACAACTTCTTATCAAATCTGTTTATACCATCAAAATTTACACTTTAGAAGATAAGCTATCAAATGATCAATGGAGTTTCAGTCTTTTACTCATGTTAAAATAATCACTTGTTATGGACCAATCTCTTTTGTTTTTGATTGATTGCATTTCTTTATTTAATGAAGGAATTTAAACTAATTTTGTTCAATTTTTCATTGTTAGATTTGCAATAACCTGGGCACTGTTTGTAATTCTTTTTTTTTATAAAGTTTTATGCTTTTTTTTTCTTTCATAAATAACTAAAAGTTCAATTTATTATAAATAATAGATAAGCAGTTGATAGGGAAGGTAACAAAACAGTAGGTTTTACACAGGCAAATGTGTGTGTGTCTGTGTGTGTAATATTTGATATTGATGGTGAATATTTACTTTGAATTTTCACCATTAAAATTGGTTTCTCAAAGCATGTTTAGTGTATTAACAACACAAAACTATTAAGCTGGAAGACAGAGACAGACAGATAGGGCCTTAAATATTCACTAGCAATTCCTTAGCTCTCTGGTTTCCAGATCAATATACCAGTTGAACTTACCTCTTATATACCCTGGGTACAAACATCTCTAGCTTGGATATTAGGTCTCTGATCTTCATTAATTGCATAAAGTCATTCATCTTTTCTCCAATTTAGATGGAACATTCATTATCACTGAGTAGCTGATCTCTACAGTTGTACATGATTTTTTTCTATTGTCTTAGAATAACATCAGGCCTATTGTGTATGCACCTGGTTGCTGTTTTATTGGAATGTTCAACCAATTCCTAATTTTTAAAGGTATGGATATGTTTTAGTCTGATGTACCTTTGGTACGGCTATCAGAACATTCCTTTTTGTGTATAGCACTGTAAGTGGTTTTAGTAACAATCTTATGTCTCATGAGAAGGTAGTACTTTGCAGACATCTTTGGACAGCTGTTGATGATGTGGGTAATATCTACCTTTCTCACATGATCAACATTTTACATCACATGGAAGCTTAAAGGCTTCCTTGTCTCCCTCATTGATGAGGTGTTTAATAGCTATCTCCTGTTGCTAGATAGCAAAAGCAAAGCCTTCTAGGAGAGATGTGATGTATCTACCTCAAGTCTAAGAGAGGCTACTTTTCCAGTTAATGTTTCTGCCTGTGGGTGAATGTGTGTGTGTATGGATGAATGTGTGTATGCATGCATGCATGTATGTATGCTTCTTAATACAAGCTTTAAATGAGAGTAGAGAATGATCTAAAGTAGATAGAGAAACATTGAAATTTGATAAATTGTAGAGATTGAGTAAAGAAACAGTACCTCAAAGTAGTCATTCAACCAGTTATCCTTACATATTCATGTGTGCATATATGAATAGATATACACACACGTATATATACATACATCTATATACTACTATACACAGGACATTCACGTATATGGATATATAAACAAATAATCATACACACACAAATATGTACACATAAACACTCATACTTACTTACATGTAGACACACTCCTCTCCCCCTCATATTTATGTATGCATGCACACACACACACACACACACACAGTATGTCAAACCATACTTTTCAGTTTTGGCTCTTCACATTCTCAATCCTGAAGCAAAGGTGGTAGGTCTGTGCCATTTATAAATCAAAACATCACATCTAATCCACAGTTGGCACTCTTTCTCTCAGATGTGCACACACTTGCATGCATTCCACCTCATACATGCATATACAAACTGAAATACCAGGCATTGTCTGGAGTAAAAACTCATTGGATTAACATTATAGTGAATCAACATTGCATAGTGATGAAATTATGTCTGCAGAAACTGTTTTCTTTTCCAGTGAAAGTGTGAACTACCCCCATAGAACACAGGAGGTTATCATTCTAAAAAAAAATATGGTTAAGATTTAGAGGCAGGATTAGTATGGATTATGAATTAGTATTTTAGGACAAAGTTTTAGAGTTTTTAGAATTACAGTTTAGGGTTAAATGGAGAAATGGGATTCAAAATCATTTGCAAATATTTTCTTTGCAGAATTGTTATCTGCTAATTAAAACAGAAATCCAAAGAAATTTTCTAAAATAGAAATGGAAAAAAAAAAAAAATATGTAGGTTACTAAGTCTGATATTCTGCTTTTGTTTGTCCAGAAACTTATTATAACTTAAGTAAATTATGTTGTGACATTAACTTCAATTTCCTGTGCTGTCAGCCTGGGCAACACCAGGTATTCTGGCTAGTATTATATATATATATATATAT
>NC_068982.1:55590323-55596108 GCF_001194135.2 Octopus bimaculoides | reverse complement strand
TAAATATATATATATATTTACTTACATTTGTTGCAAAGAATTCTGGTTATCGATATTGGAACTAAGCTGGCAAGTTAGCAGAATTGTTACCATGTCGGGCAAAATGCTTAGTGGCACTTTGTCCATCTTTACATTCTGAGTTCAAATGCTTCCAGGATCAATTTTGCCTTTCGTCCTTTTGGGATCAATAAAATAAGTATCATTTGAGCACTGGGGTCGATGTAATTGATTTACCCCCTGCCTCCAAAATTGCAGGCCTTGTGCCGAAATTTGAAACCAATATTGGAAGCTAGTTATGGAAAACATATGACAACATCTAGTTATAATACAGAGAATAACAAAGTGTAATGTGAGAAATCTTTGTTCAATTGTTAGTAAAACCAAAATACTCTCTAGTTGCCTCTCTATTTACTCGTCCTTCAACTCTCTAAAATAGAAAATCATCTTTATTGTTATATTAATATTAATATTTTTGTTGTGATTAATTAAAATGAATTGTTTGGCCAAATTGTCCACAGCACCACAAAAACAATTTTGTTCTTTTGGAAGATTTGAGCATGTTTTGATTGGAGTTTTATTGTCATTCTTCAACATATATTTGTTTCAATGGTCATTTTCCTTTTAACTCACTGTACATACTCATGTCATTTTAGAGTGTCTAAAATATACACATTTCTACCATAAAGTAACTATTTATAAAATTCTATATTTAGGAGATGAGGAATTATGTACATTATTTACTTTTGATGCATATTTGTCCTCATCTTGTTTGTTGTTAACATGTTTTGGCTGATATGCCCTCCAGCCTTCATCAGGTGTCTTGGGAAATTTCGAACCTGGGTTCTCATTCTTAAGGTATCTTTCGATGTTATTATTATTATTCAGGTCACTGCTTGGAATTGAAAAATACCTTGGAATGAGAACCCAGGTTCAAAATTTCTCCAAGACACCTGATGAAGGCTGGAGGGTATATCAACCGAAACGTTGTGTTAACAACAAACAAGATGAGGACAAATATCCGTCTAATGTAACTATCTTTGCAAGTATAGGAGATATTATTGTCCTTTGTTTTAATGAAAGAAAGAAAACAAAGAAATACATTTTTTGTCTACTTATCATTTTATATCTACCTTTCCTGTTGGCATGGGTTAGATAGGTCATCACAGTTTGAGTTAGTTGTTATTCAAAGTTACTACCCTCATAGATAAGTTGGAGGACCACATCTTGCTTGACCTTTTTAATTTTGGCATGTTTTCTATAGCTGGATGTCCTTACCATCACCAATCACTTTACACTGTACTGAGTGCATTTTACTATAGCACCAGCACTTGAGAGATTGTCTTGTCCTCAACAAGACTGAAAATTTCTTTCAGCCCTACATTGTCTCTGCATGTTGACCAATCACTTTATGGAATGGACAAGGTGCATCTTAGCATGGCACTGGTATCTTGTATCTCAAAGTTAATGTGTCTGAGAAAGTGAGTGGAGGAAGTAGTAATCACAGAAAATTAATCAGGGTTGGGGGTGAGGGGGAGTGTTGCAAAAGTAATGATAACAGAAGTAGAGGGTGAGTGTGATAGAATAGGAGAAAGTAGATAGTAAAAGAAGTGGTGATGGATGTCAATAGTGAATGGTTTGACCAGTGGCGACTCATAGATAAAATTAGTGGGAGTGCTGCTTTAGAAAATTTTTAGCCGTTGTTTTAATATTGTGTAAAAGGAAACAAACATATAAAATGATAATTTATACATAAACTTGATTGGTTCAAATTTTAGCCACTGCTGGGTAGTGTATTTAATTTGTTCACCGAACACTGTCGCATATTCCCACTTGTTTTTCAAAAATCCCCCTTAAATCACAAAATTAGTGGTGGGGGGAAATGTGCTCTACACTTTATCACATTCAAGAATATAAACACATTTTTAAGCACAACACATGCGGAGTCAAAAAGAAACACTACCTTTCATGTGGCACTGTCATTCATGCAGTGCTCTCTCTCTCCCTTGTGTGAAGCACACAGTTCTATACAAGGATTTTTGTATTTTATTCATAAACTAGGGTATGGCTACTGACATTAAGCTTAAGGATTATATAATATACAAGTATAAAGACAGAATTAAAGAAAAAAAGGACTTATTTTATTGAGTGTTATCGATAATATTTAGTGGAAATAGGAGTGCTGCCTATACACAAGCCGCCACAGGGTTTGACAGTAGAGAAAGTGATAATTGGCAATCCAGAAAGGGTGATAGTATGTTTATTGAGTACAGCCTTCCTTAGTTACACCAGCAGAATAACTACAGCATAGATGACAAAATGGTCTTAAATATTTTAAAACATTCCATAGTGACTTTAGTATTGTAGATTCTGATAAAATCTATTGTTTGAAATAAGAAAACTTACAATAGGAAACATTTCAGGGCAGGTTATAGCTATGAACTTGTTTCATAAAAGATATTTGTGATTATCTCTGTATTGGTAAAGGCATAATTAAAATCTTTCAAAAATCCAATTACTTGTCTACTTTTTATAGTCCTTTCATTTGTCAAAGATATATTTTCTTTTTTTGTTCCATTTTTGTCAATAATAACTAATATGTGATATTTATTAAAAGTATTCTTTGCAAATGCTTTAAACTTTTTGTATGTTTATTTGATGTAATACTAAAACGAAGGAATGTTTGTTTATTTACATAATATAGGAAACCACTTCAATTAACTAATCAGTGGAAACATCATAGAAGTGTATACCCTTGCATGGTGGAGGCCGACCTGCCTACCATCTACACCTCTTAGAACTTGATACTTGCTTGTATGCTTAGCATCTATCCACTCAATGTTCACCTGCAAACCTATGTTGGTAAGTGTCACTCTACTCGTAGAAATAATTGTGATTTGTGTACCTGTAGTTTTGTTTGTTTGATTTGGGTTTTTTTTTCATACTATTTTGTTTTTAATTTAATTTTGTTTTATTTCTTCCTATGTTTTAAGGGGAAATCATGAAAAGTATTTTGATTTTCTTTATTTATTAGAGACCAGGTATATTTCTTTAAAGAAATCTTTTTTATAATCAATACAGATTGGGACATATTTAAAGTTGGTTATACTTTTCAATGTTCCTAAAATCATGATTGAATCTAAAAAGTTAAAGCTGCACAGGTTTCCATGTGTGTGTGTGTACGTATAATATTAATACAAGGTGAATGATTTAGACTTTACTGTCAATTAAATTGTTCGTATACTCTTGGATAGATGATTTTTATGGAAATAAGATATTTTCTTCCTATATGAAATCAATAATCATGGATTAATTCTTTGATTATTTTCTACATATAGGATCACAGACAAATCTGCAAATATGGATATCAATGTAATCCTTTTTATGTTGAAATAAATATCAATTTTCCATTGATTTTAAAGATGAATGGATTAATTGAGGCAGATAAATAGCTTTGTATAATGTCAACACAATAACCTTATATTACCGTATATAAAAATGTTCTGTATAGAATTGATTGAATAAATCGACAGTATTATGACTTAAGTAATTTGGAATAATTGTTTTATGGCATGAAATATCTCAACAGAAAGATATTTATTGTTGAGTATATAAGTATTGCCACTGGACAATTGAGTTTGGTGGTTTGAAACCAGTGATTGAAAGAATGAAATTTAGAAATCGCTTGAATATTTGAAACTGAAGAAATTTGCATTGTGTATGAGACTCAACTAAATAAAAATTTATTCTATATAAATGTACATGAAGGTACTGCTCTGGTATTTATTGCCTTGGCTGCAATTGCTGGGGGAAAAAAACAAAAAAACATAAGAACAACACACACAAATGAATTTCAAACTAGGTTTGAAAGATAAGATAAACTAAATGAAGAAATTTAGTAAATCCAAAAATGAAAATCTCAGATAATGTGACTATATAGAGAGGATAGTTATGGAGACAGAAAAACAAATAACTATTTGTTACTGAAAGACAGACAGGCTTCTAACTTCATGAATGGTTATCCAGAGTTATGATTGAAATAGTTGATTTGCAATCATGAAGCGAAATGGGAGAAACATGTTTTTTGAGAGCAAAATACTTGTTTACAACCAATATTAATGACATTACAGATAAAATTCCTTCAGTAATGATCTTTTCACATTCAGAGGCAAGCATGTCAATTCTTTAATCCTGTGCTAATTCACAGGTACCTACCAACACTTTTACATTAGCACTACTAATCATTCATATACAGCTGGCAATTATGCCTTTCGCACCTGCACTAAAAAAACATTCATGAACCTACATACACCAGCTATTGAATATTTGCTTGCATTCCTCTTTGTTTGTTTCTATAATCACTCTTTGTAATAATGATAAGGATGGGCTTTTTTCTCTTCTAGTTATGTGAATTATCATCTTTGAAATGTTTGAAGTTGGCAGTAATTTTGAACATTATTTTCTACAATTAATTTCGCTTTGCATTTTTTTTTTTAATACTGAACATAGGTTAGTCTTATTGTCATGCCGGCATGATTTTGTTGGGTCTACAGCACAGAATACTGTCACTTATAGCAATCTTCCATCATTTTGTCTGTAAGACCCAGCAAATCTACTTCATTTCATCACTTCTTCCTGAGTCTTCAGTCTGCTTCTCTGGGATTTACTTTCTAATGTTTGCTATATGGTTCATTTCTCAATCAGCACTTATCTATTTGCATCATATGTTCATATAACTGAAATGATGTCTCTTACATACATATCAGCTGATGCCTTTAGTGCCCAGCCATTTTCTCAGCTTACCTAGCTCTGTCTCTCATGCCGGTTAACATTACACATCCAGTAAATCATAAGCTGACTCATTTCTTTCCATCATCTGCACAACCTCCTTTACATTTGATACCCTTTACCTTTCTTTATCATCATATGCCTTACAGATTGTTCAGACTGTCATTTGCGCACACAGAGAAACTTTTTGTTGTCAATAATTTCATATATTTATTCCACTTCCTACATTGGCAGTTAAGTATTTGCTATCACATTTCCACCACTAATTAAATTACCCATGAAACAGAAGCCATCTACTTCTATATTTTATAAAGTATCAATATTACATGAACTACTACTGCTAAGTACTCTTGTACATCAAAGATCTTGGTTCTCTGCTAGTTACCAAAAATTACACTACTTTTTTTTTAAGAACCTCTTGTAAAAGAAACTAAGAATTATTGCTTTATTTTGTAAGTTTGAGTTCATACCTACTCTTTCCTACATATCTAGCAAAATAACTTTTATGTATTCTCTGTTATTAAATAGCACTTTGATCTTTGCCTGCAGTTATTTAATTGATTTTTGAAGCATGACCTTCGAAAATTAGGCCTCACCAAGGCAATGACTTGTGACCAAGACCTTTGGAAATATGCACCCATGCCAACCTCTCCTTCATTGTACACTAAACTCAGCTTGCAAAGACCTGTTGGGGCAAGTGAAAGTGAAATCGTGATGGCACCTGTACCAGTGGAGTGCTAAGAGCACCGTCCGAGCGTGATCGTTGCCAGAGCAGCTGTCTGGCTTCCATGCCAGTGGCACGTAAATAGCACCATTTGAGCGTGGTCGTTACGAGCGTCGCCTTACTGACACGTGAATAGACATTCGAGCGAGGTCGTTGCCAGTGTCGCTGTGCAGGTGGCACGTAAAATACACCATTTTGAACGTGGCCGTTGCCAGTACCACCTGACTGGCCTTCATGCCGGTGGCACGTAAAAGCATCCACTACACTCTCGGAGTG
>NC_068982.1:55588097-55590313 GCF_001194135.2 Octopus bimaculoides | reverse complement strand
CCACCTGACTGGCCTTCATGCCGGTGGCACGTAAAAGCATCCACTACACTCTCGGAGTGGTTGGCGTTAGGAAGGGCATTCAGCTGTAGAAACTCTGCCAAATCAGATTAGAACCTGGTGTAGCCTTCTGGTTCGCCAGCCCTCAGTCAAATCATCCAACCCATGCTAGCATGGAAGGCGGACGTTAAATGATGATGATGATGATGATAACAAAAAGTTCTCAGAGACTAGTCTTAAACTTTTGTGTTTTAGCCCACCTGCTTCTGCACAATTTCTTTCTGCCAACCCTATGCTTGTTACAACAACTTTGTACATGAACATGTAGTCTTAATACACACCAAACTGTCATGGGCATGACATTGTTTAAATGGTTTCTTCAGATTAACAAAAATAGAGTGGTTAGTTTTTAGCTAGGAACTTCTTGTAGTTGTCTCAACAGAAATATAGTATCTTATCAAAGCCAATCCTGCATATGATAACTTTGCTATTTCTGTCTCAACTACTTTCAAGGCATGTTTTATCTTTTTTGAAGGTTTATAATTGAACCTGACCAGTTCATCTTTATCCCTTGTAGCTTTGCAAGAGCATTACAGCTGATGGTACTATTTTACTTGTCATTGATGGTTGCACATTTCTGTATTACTCAAATAGTTTAGGGTGTTATTAGTATAGTATTTACATGACCTGATAATTTTATACTGAAGCTAACTTTAGTACATGACTCTGCAGATGATTCCATTTAGATTTGCCATATTCAACAGAACATCTTATAATGACATCTTCATACCTTTCTTTTCACTGTTATTGACTGTGAATGCACTAATGTTAAGTTGTATATACTTCTCCCCACTTATCCTGGATCATGTGGATTGCCATTTTCAAATCCAAGCTATTTCATTCTACTTAATGCAAAATCATGAACTTTTAGTTCTCATCTTTTCTTTCTTTATCTTCTTGCTTTCTTGATATTCCTTTTAGTCTTTCCATGTGTTGCACTTAGGTTTTACAATTTTGTTATGCTATTCTACTACATGCTGTCCACTGCCAAGTAATGATAGGATATTATGTCAGGTTTATAAAAACTATGCGACTGGCCTTAAAGAAGTGGAACAAAGAAGACTCAATATCAAAAGCTTAATCAGAAAGCAAAATGTCAAGTTTGTCAAACCAAGAAAGGTTGAGTACAGGAGATTCATTAATGTTCTGCACTTCAGTTTGGTTTGTTTTGGTTTAAAAAAATTATAGAGTAATTTCAGTTTAAATTTATATATATATACCTCTATATGAAATTAGAAAATGTGCATTATAAATGTTAATTTCCTCATAGTGCAATTGTGACATTTCTGCAAAACAATTCCACTGTCTTCTTTGACTTTTAGGCAGAACCATTTGATTTACATTTGTAATGAATAGCACAACTCTTGATTTATCTCACTTAATGAAATCTAAGTTCATATTTATGAAAGGAATCATTGAAGAGGGTAATTTACAACATGAATATTTATTAACTTGTGTCTATTTTGGCTAATAATATTTTTTCTCTTTTATCAGTGTTCTAATGTGGAAAACTTGTCTCCCCAAGTTATCCGTCAAGTTGCTAAGGAACTTGCTGATTTATCCAGCAACCCTCCTGAAGGAGTAAAAGTCTTCCCCAATGAAGAGGATATTACAGATATACAGGCTAGAATAGAAGGGCCTGGTATGTACATTTTTAATTATAACTAAAATTTATTGTTCATTTTTCTTTTACATTTCATCTACTTGATTACATTATTGTGATGTAGAATAATAATTCTAGTTTTTATGTATTCCACATCTATTTCAAAGGTATTCCAGGTTACAGAGAGATTAAATATTTTTTTAAAATGAGTAAATTTGTTTTTCTTAATTCAGTTTGTAAGTCTAAAATGACAACAACTTTGCTCTGAAACATCCAATTTAGTTTACTTTTAAACTCGTTGATAAACATAAGTATATTAAATTATCATCATCATCATCATCATCGTTTAACGTCCGCTTTCCATGCTAGCATGGGTTGGACGATTTGACTGAGGACTGGTGAAACCGGATGGCAACACCAGGCTCCAGTCTGATTTGGCAGAGTTTCTACAGCTGGATGCCCTTCCTAACGCCAACCACTCAGAGAGTGTAGTGGGTGCTTTTACGTGTCACGCGCACGAAAACGGCCACGCTCGAAATGGTGTCTTTTATGTGCC
>NC_068982.1:55571966-55586318 GCF_001194135.2 Octopus bimaculoides | reverse complement strand
ATGATGCTGCTACACCAGTCATTGGGTATGACTCCTTCGTGTATCACCTGGTTCGTAATACGGGTGACTAGGCTATAGCCAACACTGCCAGATATTTTGAGCATCTCTGCAGTGATTCCTGATGGGCCGGGGGCTTTCCCGGTCTTCATACTCTTAATTGCTTTATCTACCCTGGTACTATCAACTCGGATAGCTGGTCCCTCTATTGGGTCGACATACGGCAGGCTCTCTTTCTCCCATTCATTTATAAAATACATGGAAAATTTTAGAGAAAAATTTTGAAAGTTTTGGCTATAGAATACTATCTTGGCTTAATGTTTATGAAGTAGTCATATCAAAATGCCATTAATATGCTCCTTGCTCACCAGTTCAAAATTTTTTTTGATCAAACAAGATTGGCTGCTGTTTTAAGCAATTAAAGTAATTTAAATGAAATATTCTTGTCATAAAATAATCAAAATATGTTATGATTATCTTGATTTATATATAATGTGCCAAAACAGACACAGAAGTATGTTGCTGGCTTCTGCTTGGCCAGCTCCTGTTAAACCATCCAACCTATTCCAGTATGGAAGGAGGATGTTAAATGATGTTGAACTTGAAGTAGATAAAGCTATAAATAATAGCCTTTGACTTTTTCTGTCTACTTCAAGTTCCACTGTTAAAAACAAATTATTTCACATGCCTTGAAGTTTCTAAATGCTTTAACGCGATTGTTGCCAGCGCCCCTGGACTGGCTCTTGTGCGGGTGGCACATAAAATACACCATTTTGAGCGTGGCCGTTGCCAGTACTGCCTGACTGGCCTTTGTGCTGGTAGCACGTAAAAGCACCCACTACACTCTCTGAGTGGTTGGCGTTAGGAAGGGCATCCAGCTGTAGAAACTCTGCCAAATCAGATTGGAGCCTGGTGTAGCCATCTGGTTTCACCAGTCCTCAGTCAAATCGTCCAACCCATGCTAGCATGGAAAGCGGACGTTAAACGACGATGATGATATATATATATATATATGATGCCAAAAAACAATGGACAGGTGCAGGTGAGAAAACAACAGGGTGTATTAGTTTAATGCTCAGGGAAAATAAAGGAATGAGGAAAGAAAACAGATGGAAAGAGAAAAAAAATGTGCCTGTATTAATGGTTGCACATGTATCATATATATACAAACACATACACAAGAGTTTGAACACTTAGAATAAGAATATTCTGAATTTATAAAACGTGTGTATTTTCATTAAATTGACATAATGTAAAATTTATATTTACAGGAAAGCTATTAATACTGCTTAGTTGAAATCAAATTATATGAATCTGAAACTGAAATAAAAATTTATACAATAATTATGGTTTAGTAATAGTATGGTTTGCTGGGCTAACAACTTTGCCATCAAGAAAGTCATGAAAATCTTTGTTATTTAAAATTGCTAATGTTTTATTCAGTGAACCTAAAAATCTCTTAATGTATTTAAAAATGACTGCACATGACTATTACATAGATTTAACCCTTTAGCATTCAGATTATCCTGTCAAATATAATGGTTATTTATTTACATTGTTTTGATTTAATCTGCATTATCTCATATCTTTAAGATTTTAATGATGTGATTGTTTATGTGTAGAATGACATTGCAGGACAGATATGAGAGGACAGATCTCGTTGGTTTTGAATATAAAACAGGGAGAATATTTTGGCTAGATATGGCCAGTTTAAATGCTAAAGGGTTAAATATTATTTTAAGGTTTTCTTAATGCAGGACATTTAGCAGCAAACATTCCATTCAGCTTAATGCTAGCTTTAGGTTAGATATATGATTAAAAATTATATCTCTTTTTCTAAATTTTCATTGTGAACAGTGAATACACTAAAGTTGTCAGTGAACTGTTGTATTTAATAGTTATCTTCATGTTATCATATTTATTGGAGGGTGCGCTAAAAAGCTAACCAGCCATAAATATGGGGTGAAGATAAAAAAAGCAATATTCTTCAATGGTTGATATTTCATTTTCTTAGTATGTTATAACCCTTATCAGCATAGTGTAGATTTCAGCATTGTAGTAAGAAGTTTGCCTCCCAACCACATGGTTTTTGGTTCAGTCTCACTGTGTGGTACCTTGCTGGGCCTACCAAAGCCTTATGAGTGGATTCTGTTGACATAAGTTAGAAGTAGCCCCACCGCTTGACAATGTTGCTTTGTTTACGTCCTTGTAACTTAGTGGTTCGGCAAAAACACTGAGAGAATAAGTACTAGGCTTAAAAAAAGTAAGTACTGGGGGTGATTTGTTCAATTAAACCCGTCAAAGCAGTACCCCAACATAACCATAGTCCAGTGACTGAAACAAGTAAAAAATAAAGATAATATTGGAGGTTTTTTCCCACCATTTAGAGCTTCATGAATTAAATAGCTTTTTTTATATTATTATATTACATCTCTGAATTATTTATTCACTAGCCAATTCTAGTTTCCTGTGCCAACCAATGTACAATCTTGTACATTTACTTAGTGATACTTAATCCTTATTTTTGCAAGTACAATGAATGCTATGCTATGCTGATTATATCATAACTCCAAAACATGTCAGGAGGTATCATCTCCTGCACTTGCTAGAAACATGAAATTTACGTTAATCATTGACTACTATTGATTTTTTTCCTCATTGCATATTTATTTCTAGTTAACCTATTAAATGTGGTAACACTAAACTTAGGTTTTATTTTTCATGCAATGTCTGAGAATTTTATGAAATGTAAAAAAGGATAAATACCTCCTTAAATTTAACTTTGTCACATCTGTATAGTATAAAAATTTTATAATTGTTTAATTGCCTCTGGTGTAATTTATATGAAGTTTCAAGTTATGTTTGTGCATAGGAAATTTTCTATGCCAACATTGATGAATGTACAATATAGCATCACCATATGATTCAGTCCTGAATGATTTTCTCTGTAACAATGCTATTATTTCTGGTCTGTAGCATTTGGCATGCTAAGCACTAGTCTAGCCACCTCCTCATTTGATCTTACAGATTATTGAACTTTTTCTCACAACTGTCTGGACAGATTTTTAGACTTACACATTCAGACATATAACATGCCTAAATTTTCTTGTCTGCTTTTATTCACTAGTAATTAGTAACCTCAAATACTTCAACTATTCACACTACACACACACATTCTCACTCACACACACACACACATGCAGAACTAGATGGTTGTGTAGATAGGATTGCTATTTCATTCTGATATTTTATAAAAATTATTTTAATTTAATGATTTTGTAATGTACAGCTTCAAATATACATATTTGCACTTTTTTTTTATCAGCCGGAACTCCATATGCTGGAGGTGTTTTCAAAATGAAACTAGTTTTAGGAAAAAACTTCCCAACTGAACCACCTAAGGGATTTTTCTTGACAAAAATATTTCATCCAAATGTGGCAAATAATGGGGAGATATGTGTAAATACGCTGAAGAAAGACTGGAAACCAGAACTGGGGATCAAACACATTCTTTTGGTAAGTAGATATTTTTTGCTTGTATCTATTTTAGAGTCCATGATATTTTAATTCTGTTGTGTTGCACTTTTAAATTTTATAGAAAAAAATGGTAAATTTAGTTCATATATAGCACTATTTTAAAATATATAACCAATGAAGTAAAAAACCCTTAAAAACACCTTCAAATTTGTCTAGGTTTACACAAAAATTATGGGGAATTTTCATTGTAGCATTGATCAATGCAGATTGATAGCAGTGTGCTATTAGTGAAATGAAAGTAAACAGCATTTCACATGTATTTCTTATTTGGACAAAATAATATCCAATCATTAAGTGATGCAGCCCTTCAAATAAGGAGGCAGTGGGCAACCACATCATTTAAGTGTGATAAAACTTTATTTCATAATGAGCAACAGCTCTGTTGAGGCGTTAAATTAAAAAAAATAATAAATGTGCCCTTTTAAAGCCTAGCCAGACTCATGGTCTCGGTTTCCCGGTTTCAATGGCGTATGTGTTCCCCAGCTGGACAGACGCCAGTCCATCGCAGCGTTACTCATTTTTGCCAGCTGAGTGGACTGGAACGTGAAATGAAGTGTTTTGCTCAAGAACACAACGCGCCGCCCGGTCCAGGAATTGAAACTACAATCTTACGATCATGGTACCGACACCCTAACCACTAGGCCATGCGCCTCCACAGTATTTAGATTACTCTGTTAAATGTAATACTTAATTATTTACATTGCTTAGAATTAATCATGTGTTATCTTGTATCTTCGAGATTTCAGTGATGTGATTGTATATTTTTAGAATGACATTGTTGAGTAGGTGTGATATGCAGGATCTGGCCAGGTTGAATACTTTGGCCTGCTATGGCTGGTTTAAATGCTAAAGGGTTAAATGATTAAAATGATTCTCTTATGATGTGATTGTTTCAGTTTCAATACACAGTTTTAGATTAAGTCACTGCCAAACTGACATAGCTTCGAAACTTCATCAGGTAAAATTACTAGTTTAATAAGCTACTGCTTTAAAAAGTCCTGAATCCTTACCATTCATTTATTGATCTTGATTAGTTGGTTTTTAATTAATTCATAGAATATCCCACACACACATTACAGCTCTTTATTTATGGATATTTAATTAACCAATTTGATATTGCGTTATTCATACATCCTAGCAGTTTCGTTGGTTCCTTGAAGAGTGTATTTTCTAACCCAAGATAACCGTTTACACATAGGTACAGTGTGGCTGTGTGGTAAGAAGCTTGCTTCCCAACCACATGGTTCTGGGTTCAGTCCCACTGCATGGCACCTTGGGCCAGTGTCTCTTACTATAGCCTTGAACCGACCAAAGCCTTGTGAGTGGATTTGGTAGACAAAAACCTAAGGAAGCCCACCGTTTATATCTATATATTTATGTTTGTGTGTGTGTGTCTGTGTTTGTTCCCCCACCATCGCTTGACAACTGCTGTTGGTGTGTTTACATCCCCATAACTTAACGGTTATGAGACCGATAGAATAAGTACTAGGCTTACAAAGGATAAGTCTTGGGGTCAATTTGTTCAACTAAAAGTGGTGCCCCAGCATGGCCACAGTCAAATGACTGAAACAAGTAAAAGAAAACAAAAGAATATAAAATTATGCATGTACATCTGTGTGTGTACTCACATGCCAATATAAATTCATATGCACACATATTTGATGTTGCCTTGAGATAAACTTGAAGTAATGATGCTGTGAATTTTTTAATCTTATTTATACTAGTAACATTTTACTGAAGTATCATATTTTTATATGCAGACTTATAGAGAAGGATACGATTATGTAAGACTAATACCATTCTAAAAAGTATTAGCAATATTCACATTTAACAAGATGGCATGATTTTCAACAGTCTGTTGGAAATTGACAATAAGCCTACATTCATCTTGTGTTCAAAAGCATCAATGTATCTCACTATTTTCCTTAAATAAGGTGGTGAGCTAGCAGAAAGGTTAACATGCTAGGCAAATTACTTAGCAGCATTTTGTCTGTCTTTACATTCTGAGTTCAAATTCCACCGAGGTTGACTTTACCTTTCATCCCTTCGGAGTCAATAAAATAAGTACCAGTTGAGCACTGGGGTTGATTTATCAACTAACCCCAGCCCTCAAAATTCCTGGCCTTCTGCCAAAATTTGTAATCGATAGTTTCCTTAAATCTCTCATTAGCACTGAGATGAGTTTAACATTATGTATAATTTTAACAGTTAATCTATTTGTTAAAATCTTCTTGGGGTTTAATTCCCATCAGAAACATTGTATTAAGATGTGATATCTCATCATGTTGAGCATTACTAGAAGTAGCCTATTTTGTGCAGATAAAAACATGTAGATACCTTTCTTTAGAAGGAAGTTAAGTAGACCATGGCTAGTGATATTTATAATGCATTTAGACTTACCAGTGATCACTACTTAGTGCAAGTTCCATTAGTGAATTGTTCATTTCAATCTCAGAATATATATATATATATATATATATATATATATAATATTTACAGGTGCTGGTGCCATGTTAGAAAAAGCACCCAGTACACCCTGTAAAGTGAGGAATGGTATCCAACCATAAAAACCAGTAGAGCTTGGTGCTGTCCTTTGACTTGCCTATCCCTGTCAAACCAACAACCCATGCACAAAAGGAAAACAGATGTTGAATGGTGGTGACAGCGGCGGGGTGTGTGTGTGTGTGTGTAAATTGAGGGAATAAGATAAAATATTTCTCACAGTGACTGACTAGATTGAGTCATCTCAATAGAGAATCATTGAACTCTACTGAGTTGAAACAGGTTAGTTGTTGTGAGAAATTGTACCTTCAATTATCGCTATAAAAAATACATACTCTATATGTTTTGAGTTCTTTTTCTTCTAAAAGTAGCTATAATTAGCATTAAATGGATATGTGGTTAAGAAATTTGTTTCCCACACATAATTTTGGGTTCAGTCTCTTTACGTGGCACCTTGGATAATTTTCTTCTATAATCTCAGGCTGACCAAAGCTTTGTGAGTATATTTGGCAAATGGAAACTGAAAGAAACCCATCATATAAATATATATGTATTAGTGTCTCTTTGTCTTGACATGTGGTTGTTCTAAAGCAATCTTCATTGTCATACAAGTCATGTCTTTTGTTTCCAATCTTTTTGAAAAACTTGTTTGGAAATGGGGAAATATTACCTTGCCTGGAAACAAGTGAGGATTGGCCACAGGAAGGGTATCCAGCCTTAGAAAATCTACCTCAAATTCCGTTTGACTCTTACAATCATGGAAAAGTTGGCATTAAAATGATGGTGATTTTTATATATATATATATATATATATATATATATATATATACACACACACACATATTGCCAGAGCAGCTGTCTGGCTTCCGTGCCAGTGGCATGTAAATAGCACCATTTGAGCGTGATCGTTACCACTAAGTTACAGTGACATAAAGACACCAGCACTGGTTGTCAAGCAGTGTTGCAGGGACAAACATAGACACAAAGACACACACACACATATATACATACAGTGGGTGTCTTTCAGTTTCTGTCTACCAAATCCACTCACAAGGTGCCATGCATTGGGACTGAACCCGGAATTATGTGGTTAGGAAGCAAGCTTCTTACCTGTGCCTATTGTTATTTGTTATTTTTTACTAAATTATCTTCCCTTGTCACATTGATTGATTACTGTTTTGTTGATTTCAGCCAAGATTAATAATTGAATAATCCAATTTATTTTTTATATAGACGGTAAAATGTTTACTGATTGTGCCAAACCCAGAGTCTGCATTGAATGAGGAAGCCGGTAAACTGCTATTGGAACAATATGATGATTACTCGACAAGAGCAAGACTATACACTGAAATCCATGCAAAACCTAAGTAAGTCTGATATTTGTTGTTCACTAGTTACTATCCATCAGTTGCTAAGACTGCAATACAAGGAGGACTATGCTATCAAATTGTTGGTTAGTACTCAGAAATAATGAGGAATTTCGAGAATTCATGAGCTGTAATTTTTAGTTTTGATTCCAAGATGGTAAACTGAATTAGCTGCTTCAAAAACTTGTGAATAATTTCCTCCTCGCACATTTGTTGGTATAATTATTTTTATCCTTGATATGTTGGCTGTGTGTTGGTGAAATACACCTCCAAATGAAATTTACAATTATGTAAGCTGGACTGGCAAGAGTTAGATATTTTGATCATGGACATAGCACAAAATATTGGTTTCAAATTTTGGCACAAGTCCAGCAATTTCGGGGGAGCAGGTAAGTCAGTTACATTGAGCCCAATGCTAAACTAGTACCTATTTTATTGTGCTAATGTACTGAGAAAAGTTAGGTATAATTGTGCTAATGTACTGAGAAAAGTTAGGTATGAGAGGAATTAGATGCAGTGTGCAAGAGAGAAAACTGTGCTGGTTTGATCATGTGATGGATATGGGAAAGGACATTTGTATAAAGAAGTGCCAATCACTTAAAGTGGATGGAACTTATGGAAGAGGGAGACCTAGGAAGACATGGGACGAAGTATTGAAAGCTGACCTCGTGATACTGAGCCTTATGAATATGACAAAGGACTTATACCTAACTTTTCTCAGTACATTAGCACTCTGTTGCACCTGTACACTCTGAAAGATGAAAGGCAAAGTCAGCTTCATCAGAATTTGAACTCAGAACATAAAGACAGATGAAATACTGCAAAACACTTTACTCAGCTTGCCAACAATTCTTCCAGCTCACTGCCCTAATATAGCACAAAATATTGATAGATATGAATCATTGGTCTTTTTTTACTAAGTCAGTATTTTATTAGCTCATGTGAACACTTGCACTCCGTCAGTTACAACAATGGGTGTCCCAGTTAATCTAATCAGTGGAACAGCCTGCTCATGAAATTAATGTACAACTGACTGAGCACTCTACAGACATAATATACCCTGAATGTAGTTCTCTGGGAGATTTAGCATGACACAGAATGCAACAAGGCTGGCCCATTGAAACACAGGTACTAGTCCTTTTTACCAGCTGAATGGACTGGAGCAATGTGAAATAAAGTATCTTGCTCAAGTACACAATGCACTGCTGTTTATGGAACTCATAACCTTATCATTGTGAGCCGAATACTCTAACCACCAAGCCACGTACCTTCACATTGCTTATTGTATCCTAAAAAATATCTATTTGCTGCTTTAGCTGTTATATGAAAGTTATCTCCCTTGTAAATTCCTCCCTCTTAAAACGTCATACTCTGGAGATGTTTTGAAGAAAGTCATAAACAAATTTTTAATGTAGCTTTAGATGATTGTCCAGGATTTTACAGCACCAAAATATTATCACCACTTGATATATTGAGGGAGCCAAGGAGAAAGCGAGTAAATAAGTTGAAAACAGTTTCTAATTAAAGCTGTGTATCAGTGATAATATATAGAAACACTAAGCAGGCAACTGTGTTGCTATTTACTAAATTCTTTATGCTTGCAGTATTGGTTCACTTACTGCCTTACAACTGGATATGCTTCTTAATGCCAAACACTTTACAAAGTGTACTGGGTACTTTTTACATGGTACTATCACTGACAGGGTCAAGTACCTTGTAAGATGTAAAAACAAAAACTCCTCACTTTGGAGTGTGAGGTAGCATTGGGAGGAGGAAGCTTTGTGCCAGTTGAGAGGTTAAAGGTAAGGAGGGACAAAGATAGGTGTCTTGCCGTAGATAAATGGATATTCCAATAGGAAAAGAAAGAGTGAAAGAGTAGAAGAAGAGTGATACTGTGAGAGATGATGGCAAAGCTGTATTAGAACATGCCCTTGAGGGACATTGGGGGGGGGGGGTGAGAATAGATGAGGTGATACAGAGATTTTGACTGGATGAGTGGGCAGGATAGAGGTGACTGTAGCAAATGATGGAGAAAAATGTAAGAGAGGCTTGGGGGATGGGGTTGTGGTAGATATCTGAGGGTGATAGCAGATAAGTGAGGTGTTAATGATGGAGAACAGCACAGAAAGGTGATTGGTGGAGACAGTAGGCAAGGGAAGCTAATAAGAAATGGAAGTAGTCTGGAGGGCAAGGGATGTTGTATATGCCTATTCTGCTCTCAGGTGATAGAAAAGTGATGAGTGTTTGGGAATGCAATGTGAATGCAAGAGCAGAGCTCCTTACCATCAAACATTACTAAGGTGGCTTTAGAATATCAATTCTGCTGTGGTGGACGGGTCTTGTGAACAGCAAGGCATCAGATATCTCAGTCCTTTGTAATCTTCATAAGGCTCAGTATCATGAGGTCAGCTTTCAATACTTCGTCCCATGTCTTCCTGGGTCTCCCTTTTCCATAAGTTCCATCCACTTTAAGTGATTGGCACTTCTTTATGAAATGTCCTTGCCCATATCCATCACGTGATCAGACCAGCACAGTTTTCTCTCTTGCACACTGCATCTAATTCCTCTTATACCTAACTTTTCTCAGTACATTAGCACTCTGTTGCACCTGTACACTGACATTGAACATCAAGCAGAGCATACTAGCTTCATTCCTCTCTAGTCTTAACATGTCCTCTGCATTTAGAGCCCATGTCTCACTACCATGTAGCATTGTTGTTCACACACAGGCATCATACAATCTTCCTTTCACTTGGAAAGATCTTTGGTTGCCACCAGAGGCAAAAGCTCTCTGAACTTTCTCCATCCTATTCTTATTCTAGTAATTACACTTCCTGTATCTCCTCTTTCACTGCTAATTAGGTCACCTAGGTAGCAGAAATTATCCACTACCTCTAGACAACCTCTGGGACATTTGAGAAAAAGAATTTCTTGTATATCTATAGACTTTATGGCTTTTGTGCCATATACAAACACTACTTTCTATTATTCCACTGCAGCTCTTGTGTATCCATAGCTTGCACTGGGTACACCAAATGGAATTCCTGCCTACACTTTTCCTACATATTGAGTAGGGCCATTTACCTGAAGTGAGTAGGGTTCTGTCTGTTTTCTTGCTAACTTGGATCTTTGTTTTTGCCAAGTTAACTTTAAGGCCCTTTAATTTCCGATTTTACTTCTACACTGAGAATTTCATTTTAGTTCTGTTACAGATTCTTCTATGAAAGTAAGATCATCAGCATATAGTAATATCTGTGGGCAGCTGGTCATAAATTCCTGTTATGGCCTGAAGAACAATGATAAATAGGATGGGGTTGAGGATCAGGCCTTGGTGAACACCTACCTGTGCACTAAATTTGCCACTCTGCTCAGAGCTAACTCTTACCCTACTAACAGTACCCTTGTACATGACTTGTACTATTTTCACATGTCATTTGTCTAGCTTCCTCAGGCCACCATGTCACAGAGCAAGATACTCTGTCAAAGACTTTCTCCAGATCCACAAATGCCAAATACAACACCTTATTCTTAACTAAATTCTTCTCTTGCAGTTGCCTGACTGAAAATAGCATCAGTAGTTCTTCTCCTTGGTACAAAGCCAAATTGCAATTCATCTAGTCTAATTCTGTGGAGGCGCAATGGCCCAGTGGTTAGGGCAGTGGACTCGTGGTCATAGGATCACAGTTTCAATTCCCAGACCGGGCGTTGTGAGTGTTTATTGAGCAAAAACACTTAAAGCTCCACGAGGCTCTGGCAGGGGATGGTGGCGAACCCTGCTGTACTCGTTCACCACAACTTTCTCTCACTCTTACTTCCTGTTTCTGTTGTGCCTGTAATTCAAAGGGTCAACCTTGTCACATTGTGTCAAGCTGAATACCCCCGAGAACTACGTTAAGGGTACACGTGTCTGTGGAGTGCTCAGTCACTTGCAGGCTATTCCGTTGATCGGATCAACTGGAACCCTCAACGTTGTAAGCGACGGAGTGCCAACAACAACAACAGTCTAATTCTGTTCCTAATCAATTGGGCTACGACTCTCTTTCCTTGTCTGGTCCAGCAATTTGGTACCTCTATAATTCTATCTAAGGTGTCTCCTTTACCCTTGTAGCAGCTGACTATGATGCTGCTACACTGGTGATTACACTTCCCTGAAAAACTTGATTAACTATACAGGTTATTAGATTATATCCTACTCTACCAGATATTTTAAGCATCTCAGCAGTGACTCCTGATGGAGCAGGGGCTTTCCTTATTTCTTCAATTGCCTTATCATACTACAATCAACTGAGATACTTGGTCATTCTCTAAGGTTCAGATGGGGAAGCTTCCCTTCCTCCCATTCAACAGCCTTTCATGGTAGTTCTTCCATACCTCTTTCTTTTCAGAATCATTAAGTGCAAGCATACTATATCTATCCATATACACTTCTCTCCCACATTTCAATTCTCTCTGACATACTAGCATTCTGGAACACCTCAGGTCTTCGATCTTCATACTGTAAGACATTGGCAAACATCTTCCTTTCTGTTTCTACCCTAGCTAGATAAACCCTGACATCTATCTTCCCTTTTAGCTACCTGATATGGCTCTTTGCTATCCCAAATTTTCCACTTTCCTAACCTGTCTCTTCTCTTGTTTGACTATGTCAACCTAACTATTCCATGTTACCCTTGGTTTGGCAGAAACTTTGCTCCAACCACAAATTTTGTCTGTCACCCTTAGTAGATTATCCCATTAGAACTTAAGAGTTGTCCTGTATGTCATATATCTCTATTTCTTCCTCCTTCTCAGAAAATGCTTCTTTAAGAACATTCTAAATCTCTGTCCATTTGAAGGATCCTTGAGCTTTCATAATCATCTTTTCCATATCAGTTTGTCTCTGGGTCCTCCTATCCCTAAATCTTTTTGTCATACAGGAATATTAGTAGTGTAAACATTTAACCTCCTGCAAAACTGTTGGGTGTTTTTTTCAAAACTTCTAAATGTCTATGTATTTCTTCTAGAAATTTTGCAAACAAATTTTTCATTGCAGAAATTTTTATTACATTTTTTAAAAAAAACATTGTATAGTGATGTAATTCAACTTTGATTTCTTTCTTTCCAGACCCAAAGAGGAGCAATCGTCCAATGTTCGGGACAAATCCTCAGATGGTCCTATAGCCAAGAAACATGCAGGAGACAAATTTGCTGGTGAAAAGAAAATTATACCAGTTGACAAAAAGAAAAAAGAAAAGAAGAAAGTACTCAAGAGATTATGATAGCTATTTAATACTTTGTACAGACTGTGAATAAATAGACTCACTACTTTAGTGTCTCTCTCTCTGTTTCTCTCTCTGTCTCTCTCTCTCTCTCTCTCTCTCTCTCTCTCTCTCGCTCGCTCGCTCTTTTTCATACTGTTGTGAATGTTAAGACAGGGCATTTTCTGATCATCCACTGAAAAGTCTTGGCTACAGCTCCTACCAGAGGATGGCTCTGGCAATGGAACACCAAAAAGCCTGCCTCTCCCATCTCAATCACCCATATTGCTGAAGTCGCCATCCTCGATATCCATTCAGACTTAAACTGGCCGATGACAGTATTTGTGAGTGCATCATGTCATCACTCTAAGATTTTAATAAAGTTTCAAGCAACATACATATGAGTTGTGTTTTTCACATAATGATTATCTTATTGTATAATGATTATTATTTTCAATGTTTTTCAAATTTTTTTTTTTTTCTTTTCAATTTTTCATTTTGTCACTTCTCCACAGTTTTCTCTTCCTTGCTCAATTCTACCATCTTTCACTCTTAACCTTTGGTTTCCCCATCAATAAACTGCTACCCCTCCCATTACCTCCTACCTGTTCATTCTTTCCTCCTAGCTCAACTTTACTTCTCTTAGCATAGCACCCCCTCTCATCACCCTGTTATCTACTAAAACAATTATGTTTTAGAGTTTTTGTTTCATTTTTAAAATGTTTTTGAATTATTAAAATTCAATATTTCCTTTTTATATCATGAATTAAAAAGACAAACTTATGTTATCATCATTATATTTCAATTGGATATGCAATAATACCTCAGTTCAGTTAATCTCATGCATGTGTGTATGTGTAAGAAAAGAATGATAAAAGAATAAGTAATTATCTTATAAATTTCATTAGCTTATAGCTGTTTCCATTATAAGATGCGGTGGACTCACAGTTGAGTGCCTGATTGAATAAAATTGTAGTTTCATATATATATATGCACATATATTTATACATACATATATATATACATATATGCATATATACATATATATATATATATATATATATATGCCATTACATGCTTAGGGTGTGGTAATAATTATATTGGCCAAACAGGAATATCACTCCGTCGAAGAACCACTCTCCACAAATAACAAATCTGCCACCCACAATACAGACAGATACAGGTCAGTGGACACATAGAAAGGTGTGCTAGGAATCTTAATCCTAATTTTCCCCTTCTATTAATGTTCACACAACACCTCAGTATAACAAAGACCTTTGAATTAATAACACTAACCTCCATACATCTCATACACCATTTACATTACAGATCTATATCTACCCTAATTGCACCAAATCCAAAACTACTTACCTCCCTTACACAATCTTTTTACTCAGGGACTAGTAGACCTGACACCGTTCAGGAATCAGTATGCATTCAAAGCAATGATTAGTAACTTTATGAAACCGGTATGCTTTTGAATCACTTTAACAATTCACAATAATGACTTTTATTCCTACTTCAGTTCATCTAATTGTATATATCTATCGTTACTTTTCATAAAAAGCCTTTATTTTTTTTGATTTCCAATGTGCATTTTCGCTTATTTTTCTTACTTTCCCTTTACATTTCCAAGTGTAGTTTCTATTTTGTTTTTGTGACATATTTCTAGTGCATATACATATCTCTCTCTCTCTCTCTCTCTCTCTATA
>NC_068982.1:55570348-55570918 GCF_001194135.2 Octopus bimaculoides | reverse complement strand
GATATTTATTAACACACACACACACACACAACATCAACGCATATATATAATTGTTAAAGAGGAATTTTTTTTTTCCAATTATAATAATGTATATGACTTGAGACATTTGCCTTGCCTTAACGTTTGTTGTCCTCTTTAACAATTTATATCTGCTATATCAGAAATCTGCAATGGCTCCATAACTACTTTGTAGCCTTGGTAATCCATTACAGCACTTAACTAGCGTACGTAGTTATTTAGATCACCTGTGAACCAAACCCCCATATTTTGTATAATATACACATATATATATATATATACATATGCACACACACACACACACATATATATGACTTTTTAAAATTGTTTAATGATTCATTTGCATCTTTCTTATGAGAATAGTAAAAATGAGCTGAAAAACTCAATCTAATTTCAGTATTTTCACTAAGTACTAAATTTCCAATAACTGTCACAATTTTGAAGAGTTTGTATTGGGTTGGCAAATAAGTTCCTGCCGTTTTTTTAAATTTTGGAATTTATTGCATTTAAAAATTTTGGAATCTATTTTTTTCGAGAATTCTATTTTTGAAT
>NC_068982.1:55563270-55570338 GCF_001194135.2 Octopus bimaculoides | reverse complement strand
GTCAAGTTAAGAAAAACAAGCATTTTCGACACCTCCTTCTTTTTGCTTTAGATCAAAGTTCTAAGGCCACAAAAGCTGCTTGCGGCATTTGTGCTGTGTACGGAGAGCGTGCCATAGCTGAAAGAACAGCTCATGATTAGTATGCCAAGTTCAAAAATGGAAACCTTGACCTCAAAGATGCACTTCGTTCTGATACACATTGTACATCATAGAAGTAGCTAAACAACTACGTAAAACCAACAAGTTGGAAGGGTTTCCTGGTATACACTGCCAAAATCAAAAACAATCTGCTTGCGTGAAATTTTAAAAATTAAATGGCGACAATTTGCCCATCGCACCCTGTATATATCTATTTATTGTGAGTATGTATGTTTCCTTGTCTTGGCATGATGTGATTCTTGTAAATGAATGAACGTCACTCATTTCCAATATCCTGTGAAAACATGTCCGGTCATAGGAAAATATTACCATTCTTGGAAACAGATAAGGCTTGGCAACGGGAAGTGCATCGGGCCATTCAAGAATTTGCCTTGATAAAAGGATAAACTTAAGCAGTTTGTAGAAGGTAAAGAAGCACTAAGTTTACATTAATAAATAATGGGTGTATGAATGTGCATATATATATATATATAGATCTTAATTTAAATTAATAAAACAATTGCTTCATACAATGTTTTCTTTTATTCAGGAATGAATACATTTACCGACATACACACACACACACACACACATGTATGCATGCATATCTATGTGTATTCCTTCCTGAATAAAAGTTAATACAAATCATGATTTAATAAAATGATTAATGTGTAAAATAGTTGTTATATTAACTTGAATTAGGATATATATATATGTGCATAAACACATATATATATATTTAATAACTATACCAAAATGCTAGAAAAATTGAACTGGGAACCAGTGCAGAGAAGTCCAAAACTGAGCATTACAAATGACTGTCAAACAACAATGATCATAAAGATTAATGAACAAAACATTGAGACAGCAGACAGATTCACGTATCTGGATAGTGTCATCAGTAACAATGGTGATACTGAGTCTAATATCAACCATGGAATTGGTAAAGCTGTAGCCATATTTCAGAGAATGTATACTATTTGGTCCTCCAAAACCATTGACTTACAAAGATCCAGCTCTGTCACAGCATAATTCTACCAACAGTTCTCTGTGACAGACAGGGAAGATCACTATGAAAATCAAGAGAAAGCTAAATGTGTTCCACTAAAAATGCTTCAGAAGGCTTCTGAGAATGTGGTGGAATGACCACATAACCAATGAAGACAATCTAAAGAGAGCCAACAAGACTACTTAGCTTTGATCTTCATTCTGTGATGATTTTACTAACAGGTCACATACTTTGGCTATCAGAAACCATAATTCTAAAACAGCTTTCAAATAGATGCATTGGAGAGTAAAAAGAAAAAAGATAGAATACTATATGGCGCATAACACTCATAACCAGCATGATAGCTAATCACCACATGGATGGATGCAGAAAGGATTGCAGCCAATAGAAACCAGTGGTGCCAACATATTGACTAATGTTTGAGCTGATACTGACAATACACACACACACATATATCTATATATATACACACACATACATAACAGGCTTCTCAGTTTTTATCTACCAATTCCACACACAGGCCCAAGACTATGGTAGAAGACATTTGAGCTTCTGTTAGTTTCCATTCACCAAATTCCACTCCAAGTATTATCTCATAGCAATAACAGACCAATCTTACCAAAAGTCCCAGGTAGTATTATTGAACACAGAACCATCTGGATGCAGTGTGAGGTGAACTTTTTTACCCCACAGTCACGCCTGTACCTCTTATATTGATGAAATTATGCCAAAACTGGTATTAGTGTCATGTTCTTCCAGACATAGTATTTCTAAGATATATTATCTAGAGTATTTTCATTTTTTACTTAACACAATAGCAAGTAGTTGAGGAGTGTTTGGCTGCTATATCAAACGACTAGTGTCTCTTCACTGGCCAAAATAATCCATATCATTCAGGCCAACAGACAATGTACAGCACTTAAAAGGTTCGTTACACCTTAATTTTTAAAAGTATAGTAATTTGTACATTTGTATATTGTTGGAATAAATATTTTTTCGACAACTGATGTCCTTATTGCAAACCACTCAATTAAAAAGAAGGATTAAAAATCTGCTGTATACCAGAGTTATGTATTCTGTTCTAGGAAGATAATGATTGTAACCATTTGTAAGGTTACAATTCATTTCAGCTTCATAACCACTAGAAATACAAAGCTATACAAGATGAAGGTAGAGCATAACCTGTATCCTCTTCTTTCATTAGAATTATGACCCTGAAAAGGTTAACAGAACTGAAGGTGATAGGTATTTTTTTATTTTTCTTCAAACAATTTATTAAAAATTGCAATAGTTAATGTTTACAGTTTCATTGTGGAGGCGCAATGGCCCAGTGGTTAGGGCAGCGGACTCGCGGTTTCGATTCCCAGACCGGGTGTTGCGAGTGTTTATTGAGCGAAAACACCTAAAACTCCACAAGGCTCTGGCAGGGGATAGTGGCGAACCCCGCTGTACTCTTTCACCACAACTTTATCTCACTCTTACTTCCTGTTTCTGTTGTGCCTGTAATTCAAAGGGTCAGCCTTGTCACTCTCTGTGTCACGCTGAATAACCCCGAGAACTACGTTAAGGGTACACGTGTCTGTGGAGTGCTCAGCCACTTGCACGTTAATTTCATGAGCAGGCTGTTCCGTTGATTGGATCGACTGGAACCCTCGATGTCATAAGCGACGGAGTGCCAACAACAACAACAGTTTCATTGATGTATGGATTAATTTTTCATATAAAGGCTGGTTATATTCCTAGGGGCTAGATCACCTTAAAGGTATGGAACACTTTACAGAACTTGTAATGTACTAAGAGATTTAATTCTTCAATCTATAAAATGCTGGATATTATATATGGTGTGAGGAGTAATGCAGACAGGCAGCCTCCTTACAATTCAATATAAGCCTGATATTCTAAACAAACATTTAGATCAATGCATATCTGTTAGGGACTTGTAAAAAAAGCTGTTACCACCACAATTTGCCATAGAGAAAAATTTAGCTTTAGGCAACAGGTGTCAGAATATCAAGTCATCTCACAGTGTCCTCCAGTGGAATAATAAATGCACTTCAAGCTGTTTGGTTACCATCAGCATAAAGTATTATAGGGGAGGCAACTCTGAAATGATTCTGTTAGTCATGGTTTATATAGAAAATGAGTATAAATTTATGAAGTGATTAAATGCAATGTCAAATAGGCTAGAATAAAAAATGTAGTAGGCCAGAGGTTGCCATAAAATGACTTGGTGTTTTGACATATATTACCTAAAGTGAGATTTTTTACCATGGCAAATTGCATTGGAAACAGGTGTTTTTACAGGTCAGATATGTCTCAAAACATATTTCAACTGATCTAAATATTTGTTTAATTCACAATCCTGCTTTCATATGCCTACTACATATCTGATATTCTAATTTTGAAATTCAGTAAAACAATTTCAGATTCAGGGCAATCAAATATTACACGAGAAAGTTAAAGAGGTGTGAGCTATGAGATTGCTAATGAGAATTAAAATAAAATGGAATACAAACCAGATAATATCAAAAGAAACAATTAGTTTTTTGATTTTTTTTTGTTACTGACCTCATATAGTTGCATACTTCGATTTTCAACAGTCTAGCCAAACATCGAAGACAAAACAAATTGTTAAAAGACACATGTTGGTGTAAGTAGTTAACACATTAAAACAAAATGCATGAATATTATTAATATTTAATTAAAAATATAATTTAACTATTTATTGTTATAAAATGTTTAACTAAAACCTTTTGGCTGTATATTTTTTAAGAATATTTTATTTGTCTCCACCAAATATGACATAGTCATTGGTTGTTTAATATTTTCAGAGAATTATCCAACAATGGGTTATTAAATCTATTGACATTACCAGGGGATATATATTATAGGAATAATTTGCTGTAGCAGCTTCCTGTTTCAACCCAACCGGAATAGTGAAACTCTGTACTGCAAGCTAACAAAACTTCAGTCAGTTATGAGTGTCCTTTAGGACATTTGGTGTTGAATTCAAGAGGTAAGGTGGTCGAACGTAGGTGAAGGGAAAGCAAAGGATGTTGACGGTGGGACAGATACGAGTTGGAGGGTTGGAGATCCACTCAGTAGTGCAGTAGCATCAATAGTTGGTTAGGAGTAGAGGATAGCAGATTTGATATGAGTGAGGTTGGGATGAGATGGAACTTATATAAGAGGGGGAGTCAGTGGGTGTGTAAAAGGGTGGAGATGTAAAGGCTGGTGTGTGCAATAGAAATAGAGATGTCCAAGAAGTTTACAGAGGTAGTGGAGACAATGGATATGAAATCTAGCAGGGCAGAAAGATCCAATCCAAAGAGTCTTAACAGAAAAAAAGCCTGCCCAAAAAACCACAGCAAAATAATATGCAAGTGTAGAAAAGAAATGAAGTGACCATGCTTCACTGGATATGTAATGTTAGTGTACAAGAATTATGGAGTACAAATGAAATGAAAGAAAAATGGATTATAAGAGGAACAAGGAATGATATGCAAGAGAAAAGACTGCATTGATATGGGCATGTGATGTGTATGGAAGATATAAAAAAAAAGTGCTGTATGTTCAAAGTGAATGAAACCAAAGTGACTGGAACAAGAGAGAGACCAAGGAAAACTTGGGACAAAGTAGTGAAGACTGGTCTCACATCACAAAGGAGATGACAAAAGACCATGATGATTGATGATAAATGATACTGGAGAAGATACATCTACCTATGCAAGCATAATGAAACATCTGCTAAAATGTAGGCAGTGATGGAGGCTGGGATGTATAATATACATTTATACCTGAGTCTCCTATCTGTTTTGCACTTACTAAGTCTCCATTTAATTACTCCTCTTGTCAATTTGATACCATCAAATCTCTCTATAATTCATCTTTCATTCACTGTACCATACTGCCTTCACACTCTCTTACTACCAACCATTTCTATAACTACCCATTACACATCTTCTCTTTCTTACCTGCATGCATGTGAGCTGCAATTAGCAACTGTCTCCCATCATGATGCCTGTATAATGAGGGTTTGCATCAGATCTATTGATTTCCACTTACCCTTTTGTGCTGCTTGTCATCATTCCCTCTCAGCTCACTGTTTTTATTGACATTGCACACTCTCTTGTAATTGTCATCTAAATCAGGGGTTTTCAAACTGTGGTCCGCAGGGACAAGACAGGGGGTCCGTGGACAGCAAATACTTTTTATAAGCAATTTGATTTTATATATGTTTTTTAATCGAAATCTTTTAATTGACAATAAACCTATTTGTTAAATACTGTTAAATAAATAAATGTAAAAATATATGTTATTTTAAGCAAATATTTATGTATGAATTTCATAAGCGTTTATAAGGGGGTCCCTAAGGTAAAGCCTGAAATATAAAGGGGTCCGCAAGTCAAAAAGTTTGAAAACCCCTAATCTAAATTATACATCACTTGCATTCTACTAATAAGATCATCTCCACCTTACAGCCAGCCACCATTCCCTCTCTCTCTCCTAGGTTACTTATTACTGACATCCATCACACTCCATTTCTATAAGCATTTGTCCATCTCTCCCTTTTTCTCTTTTACCTGCAAACATGTAGTGTATTTCTTTTCATGATTAAGCTTTTAAACAACGAGTAAAGGAATCACAGAATATACAATATTTAAAATGGGAGCTAGCATACTTGATGTAGTGAACCAAGAAATCTGAATGAATATTATACAATACTGACATCTATTACACTAATGACTTTGATTAATGAGTGATTATAATTGATGTTTTGATTTTATACATTGAATTTATCTGCACAAATGCTGTGTCCATATTCTTCATATTGCTGCTTGGTGACAACCATAGATGAAAATTTAGGATCAGAAGCCAACTTTGCACCTCCATGCCAAGCATAAGTCTGTGGACTGAAAACAAAGTTGAGAAAATGAACAAAATAATTTAAAAAATTTAGGAAAGGTAAAGAAAAAAATTATTAAAACAATAAATAGATGAAAATTAATATTTCTCATGTCTTGACTTGTTTTTCATGGATGACGAGAAATTAACAGCATTACTTTTATGATGGCGATGCATACTTACAGCTATCATGTGATGTTGAAACAAGTGTTACACACACACACACACACACAAACAAACACACATAAACATATGATGGGCTTCTTTCAATTTCATCTACCAGATTCATTTACAAGGCTTTGGTCAGTTCAGGGTTACAGAAGATATCTGCCCAAGGTGCTGCACAATGGGACTGAACTTGAGACCACATGCTTGGGAAGCAAGGTCATTAACCACACAGCCATGCCTGCTTAACCTCCTATTTTTTCACTGTGTAAGATCTTTTCTTCTGTGCTAACATGGACTAGATATTTCATATGGTTGAAATAATTGTGTACACAACTCGATGAGGAATTTTGCCCTAGAGGCCATGCCTTTCAATTGAGCAAACTCGAAGTTGCCATGCAAACTCCCCAGCACTTTTAACATAGGTGTGCAAATATTCAGGTCAATCTGACCACATTTACTAACACTTTTGCCTGCACAACTGCTTGTGAGACAATGTCCGACCGTTTCACAAATATATACTGGATATATATACATACAACCGGTTTCTTTCATTACATACAACTGGTTTCTTTCTTTACATACAACTGGTTTCTTTCAGTTTCTGCCTACCAAATCCACTCACAAGGCTTTGGTTGTCCCAAAACTATAGAAGACACTTGCCCAAGGTGCCATGCAATGGGACTAAACCAGGAACCATGTGATTGGGAAGCAAGCTTCTTACCTCACAGCCATGCCTGTGCCTATTAAGTAATAACTTCATAAAACTCCTCCAAATTGATCAAAATGTCAGTGTAATCACATAAATCATCATCATCATCATCATCATCATCATCGTTTAACGTCCGCTT
>NC_068982.1:55556027-55562526 GCF_001194135.2 Octopus bimaculoides | reverse complement strand
GGGTATTCACATTGACATTACACATCCAACGGAGCATACTGGCTTCAATAAATCTTGGAGCAAAAACAAAAATTGTTAAACTATTGGTTAAGCTTCTATATGATTGCAAAAATCATTACTATCATCATTTAATGTTCACATTCCATACTGGCATGGATTAGATGGTCTGACAGGAGCTGGCAAGCCAGAGGACAGAACCAAACTCAACTGTTAGCTTTGGAATGGTTTCTACAGTGACACAAATTTCGATATCAAATTCAAATACTGAAACAGTTGATATTCAGCTGGTTAATGTTCATAGTACTCACTCTTTCAACAGTAAAAGTGACAGAATACCTTTCGTTTTCAACTATACTGACTGAGGAGGTAAAATAATATGCAAGTGTATGAGTTCAAAATACTAACAGTAGTAATATAAAACTCCCTCGTGAACACACAGGCAAACTCTCTCTTCACTCCTACCTACTGCGTTGTTCCACAATGGCTCCTACTCATCAGAGGGGGGGGGGCCAATCTATCTAGGTCCACCACACATACCCATCTCTCTGCCTTTCTTCACTTATGCTGTGCCTATCCTTGTCTTCTGCACTAATTACAAAGTGCAGTAGGTAATTTTTACAGAATGTCAACCCTCTGGAATTCCCTTCATGTAATTACAGATAAACTTATATACTCATACACTACATAAACTGCATCAAATCTCATGGAGGACATCCACCCATAGAAACCTAGCCAAAGTAGACATTGGATTCCAATACAATCTTCTGGCTAGTCAGGTCCTATCGTAACACCCAGCTTATGCCGACATGGAATATATACATTAAATGATGATGATGTTCTTTATCTTTTACTTGGTTCAGTCACTGAACTGTATGCACCATGTTGGGGCACTGCTTGGAAGGATTTAGTTTAACAAATCGACTCCAGTACTTACTTTTTAAGCCTGGTACTTATTCTATCAGTCTCTTTTGCAAAACTGCTAAGTCACAAAGACATAAGCAAACCAGTGCCAGTTGTCAAGTGTTGGTAAGGAACAAACATAATACATAAAACACATACCATCAACCAAATACACTCAAAAGGAATTGGTCAGCCAAGGGTTATAGGAGAAGACACTTGCCTAAGGTGCTGTGTGCAGTGGGATTGAAACTAGACCCACATGGTTGGGAAGTATGCTTCATAACCACAAAGCCATGCAATTGTATATATAATGGCTACAATGACTTTCCCATATTCTAGCCATTTCATTTTCCACACACAAAAACTCAAATCATGTCAGCTGCCAAGCAAATACAACTCTGACGTAATAAAGCATTAGAGAAACAAGTATATTACATAAATACATATCCTTACTTGTCTGGCATGGTTACTCTGAGATCATATTCAATGGGGATCATACTTCTCACTTCTTTTACACTGAAAAGCAATACAAACGGATAATAAATAGAAACATCAAAATTTTATCTATAATAATAAATGCAAAACTCTGTCTGTCTGTCCGTCCAGGACCCCTGTATCTCAGTCTACATTTGCTCTACATAGACATATTATATGTATTTGGAATCAGGATGATCCTGGGATTGAAAATCTGCCCTTCATTTGGTTCTTGAATATCCAGAATTGGGATCAGGTCTGGATGAGGATTTGTTAACAAACAATTGAAAATTCAAATTTTAAAAGAGCTCCAAAAACTTGTGAACTTACAAGTTCTTCATTTAAAGTAATACCATATTGGTAAGGTACCAATAAATGCTTTACTATTATTGCCCTCCTTAGTTTTGGGCTGTAGGCCCATTAAGCCCTCCACAGGAGCTAACTTAAAAGTCCACACAGAGTGCAGCTTCTAAGCTAGTATATAATAAAACACAATGTGCTTCACACTGTGGTTAGCTAGTAAAGGGAATCTAAAACAACAAGAAGAGTGGAAATTTTTAATCATAAACTATATTTCACTAGTTGTTACCTGGCAGCATAGCAATGGGTAACAACCTAGTTAAGACAAAATAGATCTTTCAGCAGAAGCTTACTACAATGATCACACTGATATGCTCAACAACAACCTATTTTTGTTTTCTTGAAACAAATCTAATTCTATGGCTCTCTCTCTCTCTCTCTCTCAGCAACAACAATCTGTTATTATAGTGGAAGTTTTTTTTTAAAGTCTGTTGCATTGTCTATATGTTAAAAGACATACAGAAATACATGCAAACACAGAGAAACACACACGCACAAACAACTAAAAAAATAACTATCTGTATAATATATGCCAGCATGGAAAGCTGATGTTAAACAAGCATATAGTTATTATTTGAAGTCTGTGTTGCATTGCAATGACAGACTTGCACTTATTAAACATTAAATGCTTTTCTTTTCAAAATATTGTTCATGTAACATTTGTAAATTATAGCAAAGAGCAAAGTTGTTGTTAGTAAGAAAGAAGATAAAACTCTCTTTCTGTCAGGTAAATGGCCCTTCTCAATATGTAGGAAAGGAGTTGGAAGAATTCCCCTCATTGCACTCAGTGTAAACTATGGACATATAAGAAGTGCAGTGCTAATGAGAAAGGAAAATATAAAGAATTTGAAAATAAGGTATGTTGAGCTTTTTATAAAATGACAGGCTTTACAGTGGAGAAACTGGGAAAGTCAACAAGTTCAATTTACAATACAGGAAAGTGTGGACCAAACAGGGGAATCATGAAAATGAAACAGTTGAGGAAGGAAAAGACCAGCCTAAGAAAGCAGTGGAAATGTGCTACAGAAGATGAAAAACCTGGCCTTGCTCTGCTGTACGACAATTTGAAAAGGAAATGCTGTTATGTGCAACGACATATCTGCCAATATGAGTGACGAAAGAAAATTTCTGAAGGACCTGTACGGGTTTACTAAGAATCTGTTCACTGAACTGAAGAGTGGCACTTTATCATGTACGAAAGAGGAATAGGTGTTTTGCCATCACCTACAAATCTAGTAAGGTGGAATGTCTCAGACGTATATGCAAATGCAGAAAGGTCGGAACACTGAAACATATTCTTTCCAACTGTTCATTAGTATTGAACAGGTATACATGGAGACACAACCTGGTCCTTAAGGTTATCTTCAATGCTATAACGAACCAAATTGATCTCAACAACAGTGAAAACCGTTGAAAGTACCAACTAGAGATTTCATTACCTTTGTGTGCTCAGGACAGCAGATCCATTTCAAGGAGAAAAACAACAAACGTCCTGTGAGCGATGAAAAGTGGAACAGCTGTTGGAAGGTGACTGCAGATTTACCAGGGGGCTAGGGACTCTTTCCCACCCCAGTTTCGAAAAACCGGATATTTTGGGCAAGTATCTTCTACTGTAGCCCAGGGACAACCAAAGCCTTGTGAGTAGATATGGTAGATGGAAACTGATGGATGTATGTACATATATGTTCTTGTATGTACGTGTGTGTGTGTGTGTGTGTGTATATATGGACACACATACACGCACATCCAAACAAACACATGCATATACACAAACCTGCATGTGGATGTGCATATCCATACAATCTTATGTATTTTATATACACCTGCACACATACACACATGTGTGCATATGCATGCATACTTATAACCAAAGATACATTGTCACACTGCCCCTACCTACTTCCCTCCAACCATGCAACTGATTTCCTGTGCATCACATGGTTGATTTCCTGTTCAGCATGCAGTATTTTCCAAGTAGTTCTTGACCAATCGCAGTCCATCTATCGGTAATAACATAAGACTTTCTCCAACTGAGTTCTCATTCAAATTTCCAATGGATGAGGATAAGCTTCATCTTATGCTTTGAAACTAAGTACCACAGAATTTGAATTAAACTATTTTGATCCACACACACATAAAAAATATATGGTGAAAGAATTTGGGTTTCTCAATGTGTGTGAAAAGGAGATACCTCAGCAGTTGACAAGTGATTTGAAGGAGACAACGATGGAAGTCTGTTCTGTTCTGCAAGAAGCATTTGAAATCAATGAAGATACAATTTTTTCTGATCCAATGACAGGAAAGAGAACATAGGTTTATCTTTGTGATCCAGAAATGAAGGCTCAGTTCACAGAATCGTATCATATTGATCTTGGTACTTATCTTTTTAAATCTGGCACTTGTTCTCAGACATAAACAAACCAACACCAGTTATCAAGTGGCATGGGGGACAAACACTGACACAGAAACACAAATGTATATGACAGGCTTCTTTCAGTTTCCACCAAATTCACTCACTAGGTATTGGTTTGCCCATGGCTATAGTGGAAGACACTTGCCCAAAGTGCCACACAGAGGGATTGAACTCAAAACTACGAGCAAGCTTCCTATCCGCACAGCTATGCAAAAGTTTCAATTTACAAACTCCAGTGCATGTGAACAGTAACATTAGGTGAAAAATGCAAAAGAAAATAATAATAATAAAATCCCAACTTACAAACGTTCTTTGAAACCAGGAAGGAAGCAATTTCCACCAGTCAGAAGAATATTATTCAGCAAATGAGGTTCCATTTCTGATAAGTAAATAACGACAATTCTTACTAATGAGTGTACAAAAGATAGGTTTTTTTAGAATATTAACCCTTTTGATTCCAACTCTCCTGAGACTTCTAGTCATCCTGTTTTAAAGTGAGCTAAATTATCAGGTTGTAACAAAAGTTCTGTCTGTTTTTTTTTTAAGGATAATTATAAGACATGATTACACTAATCTAGTTTCTAAATGATATTAGTAGCTATCTAAATCACTAAAATATTACTTCTTCTTCTTTCAGATGACCCAAATATACACTACAAGTAAAGACACCATCACCATACACACACGGCATGTTTTACTATTTGAATTCCAGAAGGGGAATACAGCAAGCTCAGCAGCAAAATCATGCAAAAATATGTATGGAAAGGATATGGTGAATGAGAGGACCTGCAGGAGAAAGGGTGACTTCAAAAAAGATGACCTCAGTCTAAAAGATGAAGCAACAGAAGGATGCCCCAAAGAACTCAATTCTGAGGAATTGCCAGCTACTGTGGATGAAAATCCAACCATTACAACTAGGGAACTGAGCAAGGAGATTAATGTGAGCCATATGACCATCTACTGTAAAATAATAAGGCTTGGTAAAGTCTCTAAGGCAGGAAGAAGGGTTCCACATGATCTATCAGAAAACAATCACAAACAACGTGTGGACTGCTGTGACTCATTGCATTCCCATGAAGTTCAAACATCTTTTCTTTTTTAGACAGAATCATTATTACTAGAGATGAGAAGTGGATTCTCTACAATAATATTAAGCACAAAAGACAGTGGCCTGAGCCGTAATTCAAGGCCTATCCAACAGATTCTTTTGAGTGTATGGTGGGACATGAGGGGAAATGTTTATTATGAGCCGTTAGATGACAATCAAACAATAACAGCTGAAGTTTATGGCCAGCAGTTAAGATGTTTATAAACAGTTTTGCAGGGTAAACGGCCTTCGTTGGTAAACAGGAAAGGGGTGATCCTGCAATAAGAGTGACTAAGAATCTCCAAGAAGAATTTGGCTGGGAAATTATGCTTCACCCACCACACTCTCCTGACCTTACTCCAACAGATTACCATCTTTTTAGATACTTACAGAATCATTTTTCAGAAGAGGTTGAAATGAAACTAGTTTCTGTTTTCGAGTCAAAACCAAATGAATTTTATGAAAAGGGTATCAAAAAGCTAACGGAGAGATGGGATGATGTCATTGAAAAGAATGGTGACTATGCTGATGATTAAATAAATCTATTTATGGCTGCATTTTCATTTTTATTTCAATTAGAAAAATGGACAGAACTTTCGTTACAACCTGATAAAAGCTGCCTTTAAAATTTCATATTAATCCAAATAACAGCTTAATAATGACAAAACTTTTTTACTAATTTTTCATTATTTTGAAAATTAATAAAAAATATTAAACAAATGTTATTGATAATAGTAATCCAACCTTTTGAGACAAGACTTAAAATATGTGCCACTGTTTCTGCAATTCCCATTTCTTCTATTCCAACATTGGATGGGTGGAAAAGTATCTCAGGGACAGAAAACCGTTCGTTATTTACTCGGATTAACTGGAACAAGAAAACAGAGGAAAATAAACAAACATTAATAACTGTAGAAGTTGAACATAAATATTATTGTTACTTTTCATCTTTTACTTGTTTCTGTTATTAGACAACAGCCATGCTGGCGCACTGCCTGCCAAATTCATTCACAAGACATTGGTTATCCCAGGGCTATAGTAGAAGACACTTGCCTAAGGTACCAGGCAGTGGGACTAAACCTGAAACTATGTGGCTGCAAAGAGAGCTTCTTAATCACACAACCATGCCTGTTGAATTACTTTTTCAAGTTATACTTTAATCATCATCATCATCATCATCATCATCATCATCATCATCATCATCGTTTAACGTCCGCTTTCCATGCTAGCATGGGTTGGACGATTTGACTGAGGACTGGTGAAAC
>NC_068982.1:55554668-55555859 GCF_001194135.2 Octopus bimaculoides | reverse complement strand
ATGGCAACACCAGGCTCCAATCTAAATTTGGCAGAGTTTCTACAGCTGGATGCCCTTCCTAACGCCAACCATCAGACATACATAATTTAGGGCACCAACAATCAAGTAGAAACTGTCTAAAATGGACTACCTATAGAAAGTAAACTAAGGTGATATGGACATTAAAAACAATTGGAAAGGAAAGAGTAATTAGAAAATGCTTATCAAAACAGAATAGTGAAAAGAAAACTTAATGGAAAAAAAAAAAGGCATCAGAGGGGTGATGCATACTCTGTGTGCAGTTAAATTTTTTCACAAATTATAGTGTGGCTTACGATGCATTGCTTATCCATGCTTTTTAATTGAACTGAATTTTTTTTTTTCCAAGTATCACCATTATAGGTATTTATACTCTGGTGAAATTAGGAAATCAACTTGCAAATAGACAAAACCTTCGAATCCATCAGTGTACACAGACACATACATGCACGCGTATGCACACACAGTCGCATATCTATATATGTATGTATGCACACGTGTCTACATGCATAGGTATATCATGATCTATACACATGCAGATGACGGTTGATTCATATGAAAAAGAAAGTGAACAAAATAATATGACCACTTGCTTAGTGGGAAATTGATAAGTTTTATTATTTTTTTTAAAGATAAACAAACCAAATGTTCATCATTTTGAGAAAAGAAATAGAAAGAGAGGTAGATAGAGTGAGGTAGCAGAGATTTTAAGGATTGGCTATAGGATAAAGTAAGGTGCATATGTGTATGGTGTCTAAGAATTATGTACGGGGTAGCTAAGATGAGAGAAGATGAGGTGGTAGAGGAAAATAGTGGAAAAAAATAAAGCCTAAGGACTCATGCTCTGGTTTCTATAACTTCAGAAAGTTGAACTATGGACTTCTTCTTTTTCTTCTCTCTTTCCATCTTCTTACTCTTTTACTCCCTTCCTCTATGTTGTCACCTTATTGATATATACCGTTCTCATTTTCCATATTTTTTTCCCCCACTATTTGTCTCTGATGACGGAATATCCCAGAAACAGCTGTAAGATTTTGAATTTCTTCCTATAATGATATTGTATATGACTTGAGATGTTTGCCTTGCCTTAATGTTTGACGTCTCGTTTAACAATTATGTATGTATGTATGTATGTATGTGTATATATATATATATATATATATATATATATAT
>NC_068982.1:55550562-55553651 GCF_001194135.2 Octopus bimaculoides | reverse complement strand
ATATATATATATATATATATATATATATATATATATATATATGCATGTATATCTATATATATAATACAAAGAATATATATGCATGCATACACACATAAATGTACATACTCACATCTACATGTGTATATAGATGCATACCAGGGCACACAACGCTAGAACAATGAACTACAGACAACGAAACGAACACATAGGAAAACAGATAGACACTTGGAATTAATCCTTCGTCAGCTGCATCTATTCTAACTAGACATTTCGAGGATAAGGCAGAACATACTCTAGAATAGTCTCTGAGAGAGAGAGAGAGAGAGAGAGAGAGAGAGAGAGAGAGAGAGAGAGAGAGAGAGAGAGAGAGAGAGAGAGAGAGTCAGAATAGTCAGAATATATTTTCATACGTAAATTTTATCCTAATTTATATTCTTTTTGATAAATTAGTCAAGGGATAAGAGGAAAAGCAACACTTATAACTTATAAAGGCCCTCTACCATTTGGGGAGATTGTTGTGGCTCATGTTTCATCCTGAACATCTGCAGGTCAAAGTTCACAGGAAAAGCATGGGTGAGGAGTGAAATGTTGATCTAAATACCTGCAACAGTGTGACCTTCCCAACCATCATTAATGGCATGCAAGGACAATATGGTAGCATTAAGTCAGGTGGCATGTGAGGCTTGCCACTCATAGTTAAGAGAAACTACTAATCATATGGTGGTAGTATACACATAAAACTGACAAGTACTAATTAAAAATAATGAAATAGCAGTTAAAATGCTTTTGGTCTTGTTCTGTCCATCTTGTTTACTAGTGGACTAGTTTAAACAATGTAGATACAATTTCACAAGTGACAGGTTAACTAAGATATAATTCCCTGTTTTATAGTTCTACTTAGATTTGTTTTGATCAACCTACTTTCTGGCTGTCTTCCAAATTCTCTCACTTGTTTTGTGTATGTGTGTGTGTCTCTCTCTCTCTCTCTTCTATAAGAGTGTAGGTATGGTTGTATCCAGGTGTTTAAGAAGCTCACTTCAAAACCATGTGGTTTCAAGTTTAATTCCATTGTGTTTTGTGTTGAAAGGGCAAGCTGGTAGAATCATTATCACATGAGACAAAATGCAAAGCAGCATTTCTTCCAGGAGTTTTGTTCTGAGTTCAAATGTCATTGAGGTTGACTTTGCCTTTCATCCTTTCAGGATAAATAAAATAAGTACCAATAGAGCACTGGAGTCAATATAATTAACCCTTTACCATTCAAATTATTCTGTCAAATATGATGCTAATTTATTCACATTGTTTTGAATTAATCATACAGTAATCCCTCGACTACCTATCGTGGGTGTTATGTTCCAAAACCTCCCACAGAAATAATTAAAATCTAAAAGAATATAAATACCTATCAGCTCCAGAAACCCGCGATATAAATTTACATATATTAGCCAGAAAAATCTGCGATGTACTGAGTGTGCGATAGGTGAACTGTAATACAGTGAGGGCTTACTGCATATCATCTTGTAGCTCTGAGATTTCAATGATGCATTTGTTTACTTTTAGAATGACATTACAAGGTAGATGTGAGAGGCCTGATCTGGTCAGTTTGAACACAAAACAGATAGAATATTTGTGCCTGATATGGCCAGTTTGAATGCAGACGGGTTAACCAGCCCCACCTTCCACAAAATTTCAGGCTTTGTACCTATAGCAGCAAAAAAAAAATTGTGTACCACCTTAACTCTTTAGCATTTAAACCAGCCATATCAAACCCAAGTACTCTACACATTTTATGTTCAAACTGACCAAATTCAGCTTCTCACACCTACCATAAAATGTCAGTCTAAAGATAAATACATCATTGATGCAGTCCTTGGACATACCAGATCCTGTCAAACCATCCAACCCATGCCAGTATGCGACACGAGCATTAAATGTTGATGATGAAGATATCATCATCATTTAGTATTCATTTTCCATGCTAGCATGGGTTAGACAGTTTGACTGGAACTGGTAAGCTGGTCTGTTTTGGCTCAACTTCTATGGCTAGATGCCCTTCTTAATGCCAACTACTCCACAGAGTGCACCAGATGCCTTTTGCATGTCACCAGCACTGGTCACTACTAAAATTTCACTTAGCTTGTCATGGTTTCTCAAGTACAGCAAATTGCCAAAGGTCTTGGTCACTTGTCATTGCCTCCATGAGACTCAACATCTGAAAATCATATTTCACCACCTCATTGCACGTCTTCCTGGGTCTACCTCTTCTACAGGTTCCCTCCACAGTTAGAGATCAGCACTTCTTTATACAGCTGTCCTTGTCCATATGCATCACATGGCCATACCAGCACAATCTTCTCTCTTGCACACTACATCTGATGCCACTTATACCCAATCCTTCTATTAAGACACTTACACTCTGTCATATGTGCACACTGACATTGCACATCCAGTGGAGCATACTGGCTTCATTTCTTTCAAGCCTCTGCACGTCCTCAGCAGTGACGGTTCACTGCCATGTAGCCTGGCTGTTTGCATATCCTTCATAACTTTATCAACCAAGCTACACCCTCTATATATATGAGAGACACACACATACACATGCATGTGCGTGCACACACAAACACACAACTGCAAGAATTGTCACATGACTGATATGTAGGATAAAATTCAAAAGGTTTCAATAATGCCTGTCTAAGATATGTTTTCAAACATGATTTCAGAATTTTCAGAATTCATTACTTTCTTATAACATTCATGGCCTTCTTTATCTATCAGTTTTTTCATTCTGTGATGAATGTTAAGCAGTCAGTCAGCTAAGGCATTCTGATTTTATTCTGTTGACATATAATTATTATACTTGCTTATTATTTTATTTATATGTTACTCTTTTACTTGTTTCAGTCATTTGACTGCGGCCATGCTGGAGCATTGCCTTTAGCCGAACAAATCGACCCCAGGACTTATTCTTTGTAAGCCTAGTACTTATTCTATTGGTCTCTTTTGCCGAACCGCTAAGTTACGGGGATGTAAACACACCAGCATCAGTTGTCAAGCGATGGTGGGGGGACAAACACAGACACACAAACACACACAAACATATATATATG
>NC_068982.1:55547453-55550373 GCF_001194135.2 Octopus bimaculoides | reverse complement strand
ATATATATATATATACATATATACGACGGGCTTCTTTCAGTTTCCGTCTACCAAATCTACTCACAAGGCTTTGGTCGGCCCGAGGCTATAGTATAAGACACTTGCACAAGGTGCCACGCAGTGGGACTGAACCCGGAACCATGTGGTTGGTAAGCAAGCTACTTACCACATAGCCACTCTACCTTTCTCCAGATGTGCTTCCTTGGTTATTAAATTATGCATGGTCACCATTGCAAAGCTCTCACGCTCAGCCTCGCATATCTGTATTTCTCTCTTGTAGTCTTGATTTAACCTTTCTCTCACATACCAAAGTCTATAAAGCTTATCAATACAGGCTCCCTTGGCAATTAAACTATGTAGTCAAGCTATGTAAATATTCTCCTTCTCAACAGCATGTATATCCTATGTCCCCTCTCCCTGACATATATCACATGTACTTTCTTCTTGCACTGTCACCTGTCCTCTTTTTTTACGCCACCTACACCTCATCATCATCATCATCACCGTTTAACGTCCGCTTTCCATGCTAGCATGGGTTGGACAATTTGACTGAGGACTGGTGAACCAGGTGGTTACACCAGGCTCCAATCTGATTTGGCAGAGTTTCTACAGCTGGATGCCCTTCCTAACGCCAACCACTCCGAGAGTGTAGTGGGTGCTTTTACATGCCACCAGCATGAAAGCCAGTCAGGTGGTACTGGCAACGACCACGCTCAAAATGGTGTCTTTTACGTGCCACCTGCATGAGAGCCAGTCCAGCGGCACTGGCAACGATCTCGCTCGATCTTTATAATTCTATTCCTCATTTCCTACTAAATTATGCAACAATGCCAGAGAAGCCCTTTCATACTTCATTGATGCATATCTTCCTTTCCTTGTTTTCCTCTTTTTTCTCTCTCACACTTACCTCTCTTTCTCTCCCCACTCCTTATCACACAACCCCTCTCTACTCTCTATCCACTTTCCCTTTTTCTTGTATGACTATCTCCTCTATCCTACCTCTTTCCTTGTGTCCCTCCTTTACCCACTTCTCTTTCGTACCCTCCCTCTCATCTCTCCCCCAGCTTTGACACACTGCAATCTACAACTGTAATTTCAACCCTTTAGTATTTAAACCTGCCAAATCCAGCCCAAATATTTCATGTGTTTTATGTTCAAACCAGCCAGGTTCAGCATCTTTCACCTTCCCAACAATGTCATTCTAAAAGCAAACAATCATATCATGGAAATCTTGATGCTATGAGATAATTCATGATTAATACAAAATGATGGGAATAAATAAGAATTACATTTGACACAGTAATCTGAATGCTAAAGAGTTAAGCATTGTAGTCTGTCATTGAAAGTTTACACAAGAAAGACATGGACTCCACCAGTAGCAGTGAAGGCAATGTATCCATGAGAACAAGAACTAGGAAAAATTGTACAGAAACACGGATTCTGCAAACTAGACCCTAAGACAATCCTACTGTCTAAGAGAAAGGAGAGCAATGACTCTAAATAAATACATGCACAAAGGAAACATAGGTTCTGTAAATTGGAGTGATGGCACCCCCATCCCTTGTCTAAGAGAGCAGATGTTCTGAATAAATACTTATATGGAAGAGATGTGGATTCTACTAAGTCATAGTGAATACAACCCATCTGAGAGAATAGCAACTCCAAATAAAAATTGACATAGGCACAAATGTGGCTGTGTGGTTAAGAAGTTTGTTTCCCAACCATGTGGGCTTGGGTTCAGTCCCACTGCATGACACTTTCAGTATCATCTATTACCGGTACTATTACCGAACTGACCAAAGACTTATGAATGTATATGATAAACAGAAACTGAAAGTAACCCATTGTGTGTGTGTGCGTGTGTGTGTGTGTGTGTGCATGCACGTGTGTGTGTGTGTGTGTGTGTGTGTGTGTGTGTGTGCATGCTTGTATGTACCCATGTCTAGATATCGTGATAGTTGTAAATGAGAATCACTGTTATACAAGCCAAGTTGTTCATTTCCAGTCTTCCTTGAGAAACATGTCTAGCTATGGGAAAATATTACTTTGCCTGGAAACAGGTAAGTGTTGGTAAGAGAGAGAAAGTATTTAGCCAAAAAAATCTGCCTCAACAAATTCTGTCCAACTCATGCAAACATGGAAAAGTAATCCTTAAACGATGATGATAATGAAGATGCTAACATATAAAGAGACACTTTATTCCTGGCAGACAACCGGCCTAGTGATGGTGGCACAATAAAATATACCTAGTCCATGCTTTAAAGTGGTTGATAACAGAAAGGGTATCTAGCCAGTAAAACCATACAAATTTCATGAAAACCTCCAATCAGTGCAAACTTAGCAAAGACTAAAGTATCAGTAAGTAGGAGAGAAGACTGCTTCTATCAAGGAAACAGAGGTGCTTGATATAAAGCAAATGAGTGAGAAGAAATTCCACACTCTACTCAATGTAATGTATGGGGTACATCAAATGTACTGGGATCACAAACAGGCTGACAGTGATTAAAGGCTTTGTATGTTACATGCACAGGAGTAATTACCTGTCAGAGAATTACTTTTTACTTTTATTTGTTTCAGTCATGTGACTGTGGCCATGCTGGAGCACCGCCTTTAGTCGAGCAAATCGACCCCAGGACTTATTCTATAGCCTAATACTTATTCTATCAGTCTTTTTTGCCGAACCGCTAAGTTACAGGGACGTAAACACACCAGCATCAGTTGTCGAGCGATGTTGGGGGAACAAACACAGACACACAAACATATACACATACATATATATATCCTCCTGGGGCTAAAAGCAACAGTAACATCCACCCCTAGGGGTCAGCCACACTTAAGTGGCAATATACTACACTTTATCGTGCAGTTACTGTTAATACTTCATTTAGAGAATTAACATTGCTTATATATATATATATAT
>NC_068982.1:55544938-55547253 GCF_001194135.2 Octopus bimaculoides | reverse complement strand
CTTCGAAACGCCAGTGTTAAAACGGGGGTAGCTGATGAAGGAAAATGTTCTCTATGTGGCTTGTGTGTTTTCTGTACTCTGGTTATTATTAGTTTCTTGTCTACGTTTTGTTTGCAATGTCCTGTACCCAGATATGCACCTATATATACAGGTAGACGTAGGTATGCACATACCTGTACGTATATATGCATATACTCATTTATTATATACGACAGGCTTCTTTCAGTTTTCGTCTACCAAATCCACTCACAAGGCTTTGGTCGGCCCGAGGCTATAGTAGAAGACACTTGCCCAAGGTGCCACGCAGTAGGACCGAACCCGGAACCATGTGGTTCATAAGCAAGCTACTTACCACACAGCTACTCCTACGCCTATGTAGTAAAATAGTAAAATTAATTTTTTCTAATCTTTTATCTTTCTTTTATCTTTTCCTTGTTTCAGTCACTTGACTGCGGCCATGCTGGAGCCCCGCCTTAAAGGATTTTAGTCGAACAAATCGACCCCAGGACTTATTTTTTAAAGCTTGGTACTTATTCTATCAGTCTCCTTTGCTGAACTGCTAAGTTAAAGGGATGTAAACACACTAACACCAGTTGTCGAGTGGTGGGGGGACAAACACAGATACACACACACATATGACGAGCTTCTTCCAGTTTCCATCTATCAAATCCACTCACAAGGCTTTGGTTGGCCTGAGGCTATAGTAGAAGATATTTACCCAAGGTGACATGCAGTGGGACTGAACCCGGAACCATGTGGATAAGAAGCAAGGTTCTTACCACACAACCACGCCTGCCCCTATAATGCTCAGAAAGCTCCGTAGAAGCCATTAATAGCTTCTGCAGCTCGGGTGTCCTACTCAGTAGCAGAGGAGGGTGCACTAAAAGAATTAGGAGGTGGGGTTAGTGAGGAGCTATTATCTCTGCTGACAACAGACAGGTTCACTCTTTGAGCAAAGGATTGACTGCATGATGCTTGTGTATGATCCATGGTGACTGGAAAGAAATGATGCAAGCATGCCCTGCTGGTTATGAACCATTAGTGTGTATGAATGAGAAGGCACAGTTGAGCTGAGAGAAATATTAGCAGTACAAGAAAATCAGAGTGCAAGTATGACAACTGTGTTGGTACAAACATATAAATATGCCTGCATGATGACAGCTGACTAAATAAGTGCCATGAGATTCATGTGGGAAAAAAAAGAGAGACACATAGGCAGAAGTAGAGGAAGCTGATCTCAGGATGCTGAACAGAAGAATGCAGTAAGTGGTTGGGTGCTGTGTAGTAGAGTTCCCACCCAACCTAAGCGAACATCGAAAAGCAAATGTAAAATGGTGGTGGTGGTGGTAGTGGTGTGCGTGTGTATGTGTATATGCATGTGCATACTCAATTATTTTTTTCACCAGTAGCAAGTTCCATTTTCAAAATAAGTCGTGTAAGTTAATGTAAATAAGCCTTAAGATGTATCATACAGATGTTGCCTATTTCTCCTATCCCATTCACCCAGTCTCTTGCCCCTGCCATACACTCTTGTAAACCCCCACCCATACACACTGCTAGATTCTGTCACCAGTCACTTCTACTCACCTGGTACCTTGAGGTGCCACCTGGATACCTCATAACCGCTGTTTAATCTCTTTGGAGATAGCACTGATTCATTTCCATTCTCTTCCCTAAACATGAGTAGCCATGTATCCCCTCTACAAGAACCTCTTGACCCCAAACCCTTCTCTCATACCTTAACCTCCATTTCCCCTAAAGACACACCTTCACCCAGTTCTCCAGCTTTTGTAGACATACAAGCTGCATGGGGACCTCACTAGTGCCAGTGGTACAAAAAATGTACCCAGTACACAGTGTAAAATAGTTGTTGCAATGAAGGGAATTGAGTTGTAGAAATCATACCAAAGCAGATGCAATGCAATCCTTGCACCCATCAGATCCTTCAAACCATTCAACCAGCATGGAACATGGAGATTAAATGATGATATATATATATATATATTATACACATGATCGCTTATAAGCTTTTTACATGCCACCGACACAGGAGCCAGTGGGGGCGGGGGTCTGGCATTGACCACGTTTGATATATATATATATATATATATATATATATATATGCGAGTAAAAATAAATACAAAAAAGGTGGGTTTTTTTGTATGATTGTGTATAGAGGAATATATTATTTTGTTTAAAAGAGTTCCAACACTGTCTGTTTTTTATGTTTTATTTATATTCCTGCAGAACCAATGTGGGGTATAGAATATGGAATATACAATATATAATATAATATACAATATATAATATAAAAT
>NC_068982.1:55536419-55541886 GCF_001194135.2 Octopus bimaculoides | reverse complement strand
GACTGGAGCCTGGTGTTGCCATCCGGTTTCACCAGTCCTCAGTCAAATCATCCAACCCATGCTAGCATGGAAAGCGGACGTTAAACGATGATGATGATGATGATGATACACACATACGCACCCATACATATTCACAAATACACTCATATATGAATATATATAAAAAGTTGCATAAATATATTTGTGCACAAAAATATACATACATCCAATTAAGCATACATACATGCATATTTATATATTTTTTATATAAATAATAGCAATATAAATAAAAATTAAAATTAAAATAAAAATACATATATGTACACAAAAATCTATACAAACACATCTAGTTTCATACAAAAACATGAATATATATACACACACTGTCCCACAGATACACATGTACATATAAACACTTATACACGTACCATTATACATACATATATATTTTATGTATTTGTTGTTACATGAATTTATATAGATACTCATACGCCATTAAATATACTCCCAAGTACGTATGAATAACTGTTGATGTGTGGAAATTATTAATAAAGTAGAGGGATATTTATCTGAAGGTAATTCATATATAAGTGAATGAGATGTTACATGAATGAAAATTAATTAATGAATTAAAGAATAATAAAGTTAATGGGTTGTCCATTAATTCACATGAAATGATTACTTTATAATTATATGTTAGAAAAATTGGGCTGAATTAGGGGTTGAAAGAGTAAAACTTGCTTAAGAAGACAAAATCAAAATTATAAATAAGGTTTACTAAGGTAATTCCGTAACATATTTGTTAGTGTAAAAGTTTTATCGAGATTTGAAAATCACAATATATTATGCTGACCAGTAAATTTTTCGTCAAATAATGAGATATTAAAATGATTGGGATATGTTTTGTTACGAGAATAAATATTTAAACTATGTATGATAAAAAATTGAAGATGTTTCTAGAAACGTTGAAATGATGAATTATGATCGTAGATTTAGAAGACTCTCATTAAAAAAGCCAGGAACATAAATAACTCTTATTATTGCTAAGCAAATTGGTGAATAAATTGGAAGTCGTAAATTAATGATATTGATATTGAGGTATAATTAAGTATGGAAAAGAAGAAGTAAGGTTAATAAAGCATTGCATAATATGTAATTATTATGGGTGAATTTTACTATGAAATAAACCAAAAAATAATGTGCTTTTTTATGTTCAAAGATTTTATGTGTCCTAATTTAGGTTAATAAATAAAGAATGTTTAGATAAATTATGTCAATCGTAATCAATTTTTATCTTCTAACATATGAGGGAGTTAATGATATGTTTTACTAGAACTATTTGAGGAACTCGTGTATTACGGGTTAATGTGATAGCGTTTTGTAAAAAAGTGAATGTTATTTAAATGCTGAAAATACATGTTGCTGCCAATGTTTACATCTGTAAGAGTTTTCAATGAACGTGTTTACCAGTTTATTCTTTGAAAATAAAATAAAGTACATTTCGTTATTACATAATGAGCAGAATTTTCCACCCTTTTCATATGGCCTAGAAATAGAAAGAATTAGCCAGTCTAGTTTAAATTTAAACTAGACTGGCTAATTCTTTCTAATTCTTTTGTAAGCCTAGTAATCTATCAGTCTCTTTTGCCAAACCACTAAGTTACGGGCACATAAACACATACATTATTTTATATTTTTGTAAATATATATATATAAATCAAGCCTATGTGTGTTTATCTGTATTACTACCTCCATATCAGTTTGATTTGAATTTCTCTTAGAGTCATTCCTGACACTGTGGGCCTTGGCCTGGATAAAGAAGTCAAAGTTTAAGTTCAAATTCATTCAAACACTACTGAGTGGTTTATATACTGAGCTTATCTAGCTCTTACCTATTGAGCATATACACACACATATATAGTCATATATATCACTTAAAGTGGACGGAGCCTGCAGAAGAGGGAGACCCAGGAAGGCATAGAATAAAGTATTGAAGGTCAATCTCAAAACACTGAACCTTATGAAGGAGATGACAGAAGGTGAAGATATGTGGTGCATTGCTGTACTCAAGAAGACCTGCCTACCACAACAGAATTGAGATCCTAAAAACAAATGGCCATATAAAAAGCATTGGTGTGGGTGCTGGTGCCACGTGAAAAGCACTGGTGATGGTGCCACATAAAAAGCACCCAGTACATTTTGTAAAGTGGCTGGCATTAGGAATGGCATTCAGGTATAGAGACCAAGCCAAAACAGACTGTGGAACTTGATGTGGTCCTTGGGCCTTGCCGGTTCCTGTCAAGCTATCCAACCCATACCAGCATGGAAAACAGACATATGATGATGGCGATGATATATACGTATAGTGACCGAGACCTTTGGCAATGAGTTGTACTTGAAAGGACCCATCAAGCTAAGAGCATCCCGTGCTAATGGCATGTAAAGGACACATTTCGAGCATTGGGCCTCATGGGGGCAAAGTGTCTGAGTTCCTTTTGAGCGTTAGGTCACGCAGAGGCAAAGTGGCTGAGTTTCTTTCGAGTGTTGGGCCTCATGGAGGCAATGACTGAGACCTTTGGCATTATGTAGTGCTTGAGAAGCCCTATCAAGCTGAGCAAAATCACAGTGGTGGCAGATACCGGTATCATGTAAAAGCACCATGGTGTTATGCAAATGGCACCTGTGCTGGTGGCAAGTAAAAGCACCCATTACACTCTCAGAGTGGTTGGCATTAGGAAGGGCATCCAGCCATAGAAAACCATGCCAAATCAGACTGGAGTCTAGAGCAGCCTTCCAGCGTGCCAGCCCGGTCAAACCGTCCAACCCATGCCAGCATGGACAATGGACATTAAATGATGATATACAAGCTTCCACACACTTTCCATCTACTATCTATTTACAAGACATTTGGTCAGCTTGGAGTTACAGTTGAACACACTTGCTCAAGGTGCCATACAGTGGGACTGAACACAAAATCATGTGGTTGCAAGGCAAGCTTCTTAACCACATAGCCACACCTGTAACAAACTAACCCATTACAAAAATATCAATGGTTTCACAGGATATACAGGCTTGATTTAAGCAATAAAATACATGTTCTCATAAAATTACTTGTACATTTGATACCATGCTTTTGTTCCAATTATTTAATGTTGCCACTAACTTTTAAAAGCCTTGCTAATTCAAGTGCCATGATTGTAGCTAGGTGCAAGGGGCTTGATTTTTCATATTTGTAAAAGCTATTACAAAAAGTAATAATCTCAGAAAAGTGACTTTAGTTCTCCCTTCTTGTATATAATGGAAGCGCAATGGCCCAGTGGTTAGGGCAGCGGACTTACGGTCATAGGATTGCAGTTTCAATTCCCAGACCGGGCATTGTGTGTGTTTATTGAGCGAAAACACCTAAAGCTCCACGAGGCTCCGGCAGGGGATGGTGGCGAACCCTGCTGTACTCGTTCACCACAACTTTCTCTCACTCTTTCTCTCAGCCTTGTCACACTGTGTCATGCTGAATATCCTCGAGAACTACGTTAAGGGTACACGTGTCTGTGGAGTGCTCAGCCACTTGCACGTTAATTTCACGAGCAGGCTGTTCCGTTGATCGGATCAACTGGAACCCTCGACGTCATAAGCAACGGAGTGCTTGTATATAATGCAAGTGCACTAACTTAACTCATTTCTTTAATATGTCACAGGGGTTCCTCAAATTTCTCCCATAATGTCTCACTTACGTACTGCATGATTATATGCAATTACTAAACCAACTTCCTCAAATGCCCTTGCAAAGTTAGGTATACCACATAAGCATTTAAATGACTATTTCAAGAAATATATGCAAAAAGTTCCCAAACTGAACGAAGGAAACAATAATTTGTTGACAAATGGCATTTCTAACAAGAAAGAAAATAAAAAGTTAGATACTTACTTGCTCATTTTCTTTAGACTTTCCAGTAGATTCTTCAAGTGAATTCATATAGCCACGGTGGATATTTGTGTAATCTGGTAATATATAATCTCGTCCAATGGAATTATCCTTTCTGTTTAATCTGCATAGTATAGATTATGAAGAACATAATCCTTAAATAGCAAAGGGAGATATTTAGTAAAAATCATCATTATTCATCATCACTTTGATATCTAATTTTCCATACTTGCATGGATCAGATAGGATTTGTTGAGGAACATTTTTCTATTGCCCAGATACTCTTTTGGTTACCAACCCTCATGTGTTTCTAAGCAAAGTGATATTTCCAAATGGACAAAAATGTTTCCATAGAAAATTGGTTTACAACTATCATGTGATGTCCAGACAAGGAGACACACACACACACAGAGGCACAGCTGCCCTTTAAATATACATATTATTTTTAAACAAAAAAGTTGTTGACAGCGACTTTGACATTTTGGCCAGTCTGCCAGTCCAACAATGGTTTAGCTGGCTGAAACTTCGAAGTCATTATCAACAACATTCTTGTTTAAGAATGATAAATTTGTACTCTACAAAAGTCTAGAGTAATTCATTAAATTAATGTAAAATTGTTATTATCATAACTGAACATAAAAACAAACATTAATATATATATAAGTGTGTGTGTGTGTGTGTAAATCTTACAAAATTGAAAACTATTGTTTACTTAGGAGAATCCATAAATCTAAGCAAATATTAACATTCACCTTGCTGTTTCCATATCTTTGCTGAAGTCTTGAGATACAAAACAAACATCTTCTTTAAGCTGGTTGATAACATATGTCTCATCCATAACCATCAGTTGCCTAGCAACAAAAAAACAAAGACAAATTTAATCAGCAGTCAAAAAAATTTAAAACAGAGTACAATACCTTGCATTTCATTTTAATGCAAGCAGACTGAAGTGTTCAAAAAGTGTCAGAAAAATACCATTTATTTCAACAGGAATACAACACTAACTAAAAGAACTACCAACAAATTTAGACAGGCAGTTTGTTAAAAAAAAAATCATTAAAACTTTATGGACATCCAAAAAAACGATATATTTATAAACATGCTTACCGATAAGATATTATTTCTTTCAAATGATTTGTCAATATTTTCCCACCAACATTAATCCTAAAAAAATAAAGAATTAAAAAAATGAAAAAAAAAAAACAACAGAAAATGATGAAAAAATGAGAACAGAAAGGATGTAAAACTAATAAATTCATATTTTCAGTGTGCTTATCACAAAGCTTTCACACCATTTCCTGTACTACCACAGTTTTTAAATGGTTCCAACTCACTGGCCATGGCTGGCTCTAAATAACTGAACATGACTATAAATATCTTCAGTCTTTTTAACATCTAATTTTTATTCCAAGTGCCAAGTGCAAGCATGGCTGTGTGGCTAAGAAGTTTGCTTCCTGACAACATGGTGTTAGGTTCAAACTTCAACAATAACCCTGAGCCAACCAAAGCCTTGTGAGTGGATTTGGAAGGAGATGAAATAAGCCCTTCTTCATCGTCGTTGTAATC
>NC_068982.1:55535718-55536409 GCF_001194135.2 Octopus bimaculoides | reverse complement strand
TCAACATCATCAAACATCCATTTTTATGCTGGCATGGGTTGAATGGCTTGACAGGATCTGGCAAGGCCAGAGGCCACATCAGGTTCCATAGTCAGATTTGGCTTGGTTTCTACACCTGGATGCTCTTCTTAATGCCAACCACTCAACAGGCTGTATTGGGTGCATTTTACATGGCATCATCACCACTGTTTTTTACTTGGCATCATCATCAATGCTTTTTATGTGGCACCAGCACCTTTTCTTTTCTAACTCTGTTAGATTCTGCCATGAGGGCAAGATCATCAGCATTTACCAGTTCACATGGGCTGCCAGTCTAAAATTTCTTGATCATGGCCTGTAGGTAGGGGCTGAGAACCAAGCCTTGGTGAGGACCTACCTGTACACTAAATTCATAACTAAGGAAAATTTACTTGTACGACGCATGCGTACGAACAACCATGCTACATGGGCTGTAACTGCTGAGGACATACGTAAGCTCGCAAGGAATGAAGCCAGTATGCTCCGTTGGATGTGTAATGTCAATGTGAATACCCGTCAGAGTGTAAGTATCTTGAGAGAAAAGCTGAACATTAGAAGCATCAGTTGTGGCGTGCAAGAGAGACGATTGCGCTGGTATGGACATGTGGTGAGAATGGAGGAGGATAGCTGCGTGAAAAAGTGCCACACCCTAACAGTTGAGGGAACCCGTGGA